>NW_015116753.1:17308-30050 GCF_001443285.1 Poecilia latipinna | reverse complement strand
TAGGCACTCCTGTAATCGTCACACTTTTTCTGTTACAAACTGACTCCGGCCCCCCACCAGAGAAGGAAAAAGTTTGAGGACCCCTGCTGTTGAGGTTTGGTATGGGCAGATACTGATACCATTCCGATAAAGAAAAACTGGTTTGTGGTTGTGAGAGAAAGTGGTGAAGTTCAAACAGTCTGCGTTGTCTAGGCAACCTCTGTTTATCACACATTAGTAATTACCATCATCATTTTGCTGTTTCCAGGCCAAGTTTGAGTGTGCCCTGAAACACCCGGGCATCAAGATTGTCACTCCAGACTGGATCACAGATTCTGTAAAAGGTTAACTTTTTTCACATTTCTTTATCATTCTAGTAGGATGCTTTCTGTAGGCTGATGTTGGTAACAGCTTAACTGTGACACCTTAGTCACTGTTTGTAACAGTGACTAAGGTGTTTGTACACCTTAGTCACTGTGATTAGAGAGAAAGATTATTTACTTATGGCTCAAGTCTTTCTATCATTTTTCAGATAAAAACAGGAAGGATGAGAGTCTGTATCACCCCAGACTCACATACGTGGAGTCGGAGGAGGAGAGCGAAGCCGAGTCGTATGACGCGCGCTGTCATTCCAACGGGAGCTACAGCCCCCAGCACTCGCAGCCATCCAGCGGTGGATCCTCTGGCGAGGAGTCCAGCCCTCGGAGGCGACCGGGACCCAAACGCCTCAACTCCGTCTCACCCACCTCTCCCCGAAAACCCGAGCTCCGCAGCGAGAGGATGTTCGACGACTCAGATGATGACTCATCCCCAGAAAAGGAGGGCACCAACCTGAACTGGACGTCAGCTGAAGTCGTCACACCGACTGTTGCTGGTATAGCGAGGCAGCGGGTCGGGCCAGCTGTTGTCAAAGATCCGGGTTCCTCTGCGGGCAGTGGGCTGATCAACCTGTGTGCCACCTCAGCCCCAGTTCCTGGCAGTGGAGGTCCGCTAGCTGCAGAGGCCCGAGTTGCACAGCAAGGTCAGTAAAGCCAGACCCGGTAACGTTCCGGACCCTGCGGCATTCTGCCTCCACCGAAGATATGACTGTTGTTGCTAACTGGTTTCATGTGTCTGTCAGGTGTTTCAGGTCCTGAGGGATGGAACCCAACTATGAGAACACTCCGCAACATCACCAACAACTCTGACATGCAGCAAGCAAATCGGCCCGCAGTCGCACATGTAAGAAATCCCACTGACTCATTTTCCACGTCTCACTAGCTGCGTGTAAGCTAGATTGAGATGACATTTGCTGTGAATTAGCTCTACATAAATAAATTGAATTGAAAGTTTGAAACTCTAAACTTTCACAGGTAAATAAGTCAAAATATGACATGCAACATCCAATAGTGATATCTTTATGTGTGGCCTCAGCCTGGCATCCCATCCAAAAACATCCTTAGTAGGCATCCAATAGGAATATTGGACTGGATCAGGCTCAGCTCCCCCTGCATCCGAGCTAAGAAACTGACAAACATCTGCTTAAACCAAAGGGCCGTTTCATTGTTCATGAACAGTGTCTGATCATATGTAGCTTGAAACTCCAAGCGCTTAAACTTTATGGAAGTTCTTTAAAATCCAGTTTGAGATGAACTGATGCAGATATAGAGGTTTTCGATGATACATATTTTAGTATTGATCCAATACTAAGTAAATAATAGGACCAGAATCACAAATACTTCTTATTACTTAGGTTTGTTATTATCATCAAACTTCTAACCTTATGATGTTTTTGTGATTTTTCCTTTGAATTATTTTGTGAAAACCTGGGACAGAATTTGGACAAAGTTTAAATATATCTACAGAATACTTTAGAAAATCAAAACAAATTTGTATTCAAATTAGATTTTCCCTAAAACAACTGGTCATTGGAGATTAAATGAAAGCAAAATCTTTTTGAGGAGGAATTGAGAAAACACAATACAAAAATTAAATAAAGTTTCAAGAGGGAATCTGAAACTTTGACCTTCTTGTACTTTTTTGCAGATCATCCAGAACCTAACAGCCAATCAGACGAAGCCTGTGGAGCAGACCAATCAGAGCCATGTTCAGATCCTGAACAGCAACAATCCTCCTCAGTTTAGTCAAAGTAAACTTCCTAGACTGCCACTCACAGCAGAGCAGCAACAGCAACTACTGCAGCAGCAGCAGTCACATCAGGCTGGTCAGCAGCATCAGCAGTTACCACAGCAACCAACACATCCCATGATGCACCTTCAACAGCAGCAGATGATGCAGCTGCAGCAGCAGCAGCAGCAACAATCACAAGTGGCGCAGCAGCAAGGTTTTCCCCAGCAGCAGCAGCAGCAGTTTATGCAGCAGCAGCAGATGCACCAGCAGCAGATGTTCTCCCAGCAGCAGCTGCGACCTCAGCAGCTGCTGCGGCCAGGCCTCCAGCAGCTGCAACAGCAGTTTCAGCAGCAGCAGCGCCTGCAGATGCTGCAGCAGCAGCAGAATCAGCAACAGTTTCACCAACAGCATCTTCAGCAGCAGCAGCAACAACAGCAGCATTTCCTGCAGCAGCAGCAGCACCTGCAACAGATGCAGAAACAGCACCTGCAGCAGCAGGTGCTGCAGCATCAGAACCAGCAGGCGCTGCAGCAGCAGCAGCAGCATCATCAACAGCAGACGGCCACTCCGCTGCCCCCTCAGCTGCAGCAGCAGCAGCAGCCTCACATCAGCCAGCTGTTTGGACATGAGCAGGGCCAGGACAGTAAGTACAACCCAGTCACATCACCAGTGTCTCTGCAGCTATCAGAGTTTGACTTGTGCTGTGTCCCAGTTCCCCAGGACGGCTTCCTGCTGGGCTGTGTGTTTGCCATCGCCGACTACCCTGAACAGATGGCTGACAAGCAGCTGCTGGCCACATGGAAGAGGGTAGAACTCGCATCAATCAGAGCTCTTAGGAAAGAACATGTTGGCTTCAGCTCCTGACCTGACCTTCTGTTTCAGGTCATCCAGGCGTGTGGAGGTGTTGTGGACCCCACTTTGACCAGCCGTTGCACTCATTTGTTATGTGAGAGTCAAGTCAGCAACATGTATGTACAGGTAGGGTGCATCATGGGACTCGGCCACATTGCTACTAATGTGTTATGTTGACAAAGTAGAAAGGTTGTGAGATGAGAGGTGGGCCACCGTGTGTTTCTAGCTGTTTCCATTACAAACATGTGCAAATCTTCATGTATTTCTTGCAAATGCCAAAAAACACAATTTTGGAATTGCTTAAATAATAAATGTAATTAAAATCACATGTGAATAAGCTTGCTCCTGAGATGAGTCATTAAAAATCATGGCAGCATTGGATGTAAACAGTTACATGATATATATTCATAATTCAGTCATGGCCTTTGTCATCATCCATCAGAGGAGACGTTCCCGTCTCATTCAGGCAATTCTAGCGCTACGTGTGCAGCATTTTGGGAAATTGTATTCAGTGAATTTATAGAAGAGCTATGGATTCAACATGTTCAAATGACACATAACTTCTTATGACCACTTTTGGTTTCTCCTACTACTTCCTATCATCATTGTGGTTTTCACTAGGGGCACAGTGATTTGTCGGTGCCAATTTCCTTAAGTTTGGGAGATCGGTGATCGGCTGATACTTGCGTATGAAGCCGATCTTATCCACTGTCTTATTTACCTCAGCAAAGGTGTAAAAATCAACCACCGTTCTTTCTGCTATGCAGTGAGAGAGGTTTGACTGTTTGACCAGCCCTCCAGATCATGCCTGCACGTTTACAGTTCACAATAGTTGCCAACTGAGTGACTGTCCTGCTATATTTTGCAACATTTCCGACAAAAAAATGGTATTGGGCAGCATTCGGCAGGTCAGGCTTCTTAAGGGTCAGTAATCGGTGACCAGCCAGAAAACTGCATTTTGTGCATCCCTAGTTTTCTCCAGTAATAACATCCGGCTGTTGATCATGTGACTCATGATGCAAAAAATGTTCCATTGCAGTTCTGTGAAATGCATGCATTTCAACATACAACTGAGAGAGCACCTCATCCCAATGCAAAAACTTTTTATCAAAAGGCACAAGTTTTATAGAAATTGCTATATTTCCATTAAGCAAATTCATTTTCAGAATTTCTGTTTGTGCAATTTCTGGTTAATGAAAATACAGCTACTAAAAACAATGTTAAACATTTTCCTGTTTCCTCTGAAAGGCCCTTCGAGAGGGGAAGCGCTGTGTGACGGCTCACTGGCTCAGCACTGTGCTGAAGAAGAAGAAAATGGTTCCTCCTCATCGGACTCTCCATCTGCCCTTCGCCTTCCCTCCGGGTGCCAAGCCGTGCTCTCAGCATGTAAGTCCAGCTAGAAATCAGTTGCTGCTCTGTTTTCACTGAGTCCATAGCTCCCTCATGGCTCTGCAGCAAACCGGGCCAGCTGTCAGTTCTCGTTGCTTGTCCGAGGCTCCTCTCATCAGCACGGCTATGTTCTCTAACTGCTGAGTGTCTGCTCCTCCCTTCAGATCCTGTCAGTGACCGGCTTCATGGATGCAGACAGGGATGACCTGAAGCTGATGGCCTACCTGGCTGGTGCCAGGTACACAGGCTATCTGTGCCGTGGTAACACTGTCCTCATCTGCAAAGAGTAAGACAGATCATTATTGTCCACTGGACAATAACTGAGTGAGCTGGACTGGCTTGTGTGAGCAAAGCTACATTTTGTTCTGATCTCTCCTCAGACCTGGTGGGATGAAATACGAGAAGGCCAAAGAGTGGAAGATCCCGTGTGTCAATGCTCAGTGGCTGTGTGATATCCTGCTGGGTAACTTTGAAGCACTGCGGCAGATTCAGCACAGCAGATACTCGGTGTACACTCAGCCTGAGCCGCTGATGCCCAACCCCCAGCTGGTCCAGAACCTGCTTGGTATGTCCAGCTAGGCCTGTCGCGATGAGCAATCAATCAATAAAATGAGGATAATAATAATAATAATAATAAGCAGTCCAATGATGAATTTACTTTGAAGGGTATATGTGTTTACAGACATCTCATAATCCATTTTATTTCTTTGTGGTTTGTTTATGTATTTTGGATATTTAAAATGTCTTCCAGGGCTGCACAGTGACACAGTTTGTTTCATATTGGCCTGCAGCAAGAAGGTCCCGGGCTCGATTCCCGGTCCGGGGTCTTCCTGCATGGAGTTGTTCTTCCCACAGTCCAAAAAAAAAAAAACAAAAAAAAAAAAACATAGGTTAATTGTTCTCTCTAAATTCTCCCTAGGTGTGTGTGTGTGTGTGTGCGTGTGTGTGTGCGTGTGCATGCGCGTGCATGGTTGTTTGTCCTGTCTGTCTCTGTGTTGCCCGGCGACAGACTGGCGACCTGTCCAGAATGACCCCGCCTCTCACCCAAAACATTCGCTGGAAGTGGGCACCAGCAACCCTCCCAACCCCACTAAGGGACAAGGGTGTATAGAAGATGGATGGATGGAAAATGTCTTCCAGTTCCAGTGTTAAATGTACATTAGAATTTAGTTTATTGATCTTGGAAAGGGTATACTTTCATTAATATTAAATTTTTATGCTATTAGTTAACAATAGTCTCAAAACAACAGTATTACCATTTATCACAATCATTCCTGGGACAATTGATCACTCAGCAAAATTTGTTAATGTGACAGGCTTGTGTCTAACCTAATCCACCATGACGGAAACAAACATTATGTGACTCATCACACAGTCACGCAGGTTAGTACTGTCTAGTGGTGGTGTGTATACAAAGCTCAGTCATACTGGACTTTTCCCCAACAGTTAAACACAGTGGAGGATCAGGGAACTTTGGCAGCATGAGCCTTTTTCACCAGCAACTTGAAGGTGGGATGATGGCGCCTTGTTGCCACCTTAACGTGTTTGTTAAAGGATCAGTCCAGAAGAGAGGAACAAGTCGGTCTGTGTCTGTCACACCCACAGCCACTCAGCCACGTAGCCGCTGGAATCAGAAATCGGCTTCAATCACAACAGAAAGAAGACAAGATGTTGTTTGGTCAGCAGGATTGCTACACACTAATGTTTTGTTTCCATCAGCATTTTTTAATGCACATTTTGAAGTATTGCATTAGAAACTGCAAAATTCAAAATGACCACTAAAGCAATGTTATGCTCTCTTGAGGTGGTTTTGGTTATTCTGATGAAGAGTTCATGAAGTGGAGAAACAAATTTGCAGAAGTTCTAAAGTAGGGAACACTCCCATCCACTACTGGGTAGATGCCTTATCAGGGGCACAAAACTATGAAAAACATCAAAGAAGTCCAAACCTCCAGCTCAGAAGGAAGGATTGTCTGTGTTATTCTGGGATGTGTGGTTCATGCTAGTTTGTAACCTCTACTTCTTGTTTATTACAGCCATGCTTGGTGTCAACATCTGACAAAATCATGTTTCACTTGTTTGATTTGCTCCACACCAGTAGATGCCAAGGTTTCCCCCCAAAAGCTTGCTAAGCCCGGTGGCCTGCCAGGCTTATAATGCACTGGTGGAAACCCTGGATGGAAACACACCCTCTTCAGATTTTCTGTTCTGCAAAATTTTAAGTTTTCTAAAATTTACACAAGAAGCAGGAACACATTGACCAAGATGGAGGTGCTTATTTCACTTTGGAACACTATCACACTGGTTCTGTTGGCCTAGCAGCTCACTCGTTACTGTGCTGTGACCTTAAGAGGTGGATCAGCGCATAATGTTGGCAGGTCAGCTTCAGCAGTCCCACCACTTTTGGTTTCAGCTGACTGTCAGGTTGTAGAAACAAGAAGATGGGGTGATCTGAAAGGATAAAATAAGTTCCAACAACATTTAATTTCCCTTTGGCATTAATCAAGTATTTTTGAATTTGAGTTGGGTAGAAAAGAAGCTTTAGGTTCCAGCTGAGGGCTGACTGCAGTTTTGCTCTGTGTTTTAGCTGCTTGGAGAACTCCAGTCAAAGTAACTACTGAAGCTCTGGTGGTAAGTAAGCTCCACAGTCTGCAGATAAACCATCAACACAAACAAGCTAGCCTGAGCATTTTGAATGTTAGCATTTTAGAAAAAGGTTTATGTTGATACTGTCATTGGAGTCCTGTTTGTTCTCTAGCAAAGATCTCTCATTTTGAGGTTTATCACAGACGAACCTCAAATTTATACAAACAATATTTTACCAGTTAAGTTGGGATTTTCATGTCACTTGGGGGTCAGACTCTCCAGAAGGTTTTCTGCAAAACATGAAGCTTCAAGTTGCTGAGTGGGAGCCAAGAGCCCCAGAGGGGCAGCATTGGACACATGAAAACCTGGCAACCCACGACAGGAAGCATCCAGGCTCATAAGTGCCAATAAAGGTTTTTCTAGGGATGCACTGATAAATTAGCCCTGATTTTCTTCATCAGGGCGATTGACTGATGCTTCCATGTGAAGCCGATCTCATCCACCAATCTTCTCTCCCTCCACAAAGGAGTGAAAATTAGCCACTGTCCCCTTTTGCCTCAGCAGTGAGAAACTGATTGACAGATCGGCCCACCAGGTCACAGCTGCATGGGCTGGTCATCCCACTGCCAACTTAGCAAATTTGTCAATATATTTAGTGACTTTTCTGACATAAAAAAAAAATCGGTACTGGGTGAAATTTGGATCTGCAGGTCAGATTGTTAATAATTGCTGATAATGCAGCTGCACTCTTGGTCTTTTAATGTTATCTGTGGGGAGAATAGTGATTCAGATTTTAATGTGATTTTCAGCTTGTCTGTGCTTCAATGAACCAATAAGGATCAGATGCTGGTTATCTGTTTGTATGGCAGTACAATCACTAAATCAGCAACATTCAGGATCAAATCTTTTTCAATCATCCCAACGTTTAAAAAGTGAATGATAAAATGCTTTATTTATTTTTTTTATTAAAACTGTTTCAGGAATTTGCCACACTAAATGTCCAACATCATTCCTCATGAACGGAGAGCTGTAACCCTGTCTCTGTAACATTTGGAAGCATTGCTCCAGGCAGCAGAGTGGGGCAGGATATGGCCTGTTTTGGCTCATATTGTTGTTTCTGTTGCAGAACCTCCAGCTTCTTCAGAAACAGAAGATCTCTGACTCTACCAACCCACCTTCAAACAAGAAGGCCAGGTCTGCTGCAGCCTGCTGTCTGCCATTGAACGTACAGCCTTGCTCTCATTCTGCTTGGGTCAACACTGTGTGTGTGCGTGCGTGTGTTTGAACATTGAACAGACTGGAGGAGATCCAATCACCCAACAGGAAGCTTCCTCCAGAGTCCACTCCCCGGGTCATGTTGACGGGCTTTGAGCCGCTGCAGGTCCAGCAGTACACCAAGGTAATGTAAGCTGGAGCTGAGGAAGCCAGAGCTGCTGGCCTCTACTCCATGCTGCTGTCTCTGTCCTGCAGCGGCTGCATGCTCTAGGTGGGGAGGTAGCAGAGAGCAGTCAGAAGGCCACACACCTGCTGGCCAGCAAGGTGACGCGCACCGTCAAGTTCCTGTCCGCCATGTCTGTGATCAAACACATCGTCACACCAGAGTGGCTGGAGGAGAGCTGGAGGAGCCAGAAGTTTGTGGGTGAGTCCATGCTGTGCTGCTCAGTTCTGTTGGTCTGTTTGTTCTTCTGTTCCCTGATCTCTGCTGTGTATGGGTGTGTGTGTGTGTGTGTGTGTGTGTGTGTGTGTGTGTGTGTGTGTGTGTGTGTGTGTGTGTGTTGCAGATGAGCAGAGTTACACTCTGAGGGATGCAGAGGCAGAGGTGTTGTTCAGCTTCAGTCTGGAGGAGTCTCTGAAGAGAGCCCACACTGCTCCTCTCTTTAAGGTTGGAACTAAGTAGACCCTCCGCCTCCCGTCCCCATGTAGGAAACAAGACAGTATGAGCAGTCTCTCTTCAGAGCTGCTGATGGCTTTAGATAGGTCAGCTGGAAGAGAGGAAAGCCATTGAGAATCAGTTCAACTTTAAGAAGGAACAGCTGGGAGGATTCCCAGCTGTCTCTGGTCTCTCTTTGTCAGCATCTGCATCTTTCAGCAACAGTAGGACTATAGCTCACACTTCATTTCATCACAGTACTCACCAGAAATAACATAAAAATCACTGAGACCAAAGAAAAATCAGCTCAAGTCTAAATCCACCTGTTTGGGACGTTCAACCAGTCCAAAACCCTGTACCAGTCCCCAAGAGCAGAGGGCTTTTCATCATCATCACCATCATTTAGTGCCCTAACGGAAACCCAGTTTATGATGCATTCAAGTACATCTGGTACACTGAACTGTCTAAATATCAAAACGCCCAAATTTAACCTTAATGAAAAAGATCCTAGAATCCAGTGTTGACCATTTACTGACCTATCGTGGCCATTTTCTGTTTCTCTTCATTGAAGCAACAGAAAATGTACTAAACTGTTTTTGTGTACCACTATAGCCTTGGTAGTTAAGGTTCAATTGTCCTACATATTTAGAGCAAAATCCTCCTCAGTGTTTTATCCATCCAATGCCTTTAGCTCGTCTTAAAAGCAGCTCTTTGATCCTTAATCAAGTTTAATCTGTGATTTCTTCCAGTTATTCAGATCTGTAGAGGAACGATTTGTCCAAATGCTCCGTCCACTAATTAACATTCCCTATAGAGCAGGGGTCTCAAATTCAATTTACCCAGGGGCCACTGGAGGCAGAGTCTGGGTGAGGCTGGGCCACATAAAGGATTCCACAAAAAAACATTTAAAAAATATCCTCAAATGTCATCAACATTTAATTATTTCTCCAATACATGAACTTCAGGCTTTGGATTGACAAAGACATGATGAGGGTGTGACAAAATTTAGTTTATTCCACATGGCGTCGCTCTTGTTCTACGTTTCATAGACGTCTTTAGCCAGCTAGCAACGTATGAAGAACATCTCGACGCGTGACGTCATCACCGCTTCTACTTGTCACAACAGCGCGGCAGATGACGAGCAGCCCGGTAGCAGTCGCCTTTCTCTGTGTTTGATCGTGGCATTAATGGTAGAAAGTACCAGAATGGTGACTGCAAAAAAAGGCAACTGGTACCAAACTGTTCCATCATCCACCACATTATTGTTACAAGCATAGTGTGGATGAAGTCAGTGTAGCTTAGCCAAGCACCGAATGTCAGCCACGACGAGGAACGGCAGGCGGGACTTCCTTCAGAGGTTCGCTCACCCTGTGGGCCGCACTAATGTTATACTATCATATCACGGTGGGGGCCACGAGACATCGTCCTGCGGGCCGCAATTGGCCCGCGGGCCACGAGAATGAGACCTCTGATCTAGAAGAACACTTAACCCCAAATACACCTTAATGTGCACTAATACCCAGTACTGCAGACTGCAGTATTGTTTGTGCTTGTGTGTTTAATGTGTCTCTGTGTTTGTGGTGCTGAAGGGGAAATATTTCTACCTGACCCCGGGAATCTGCCCCAGCCTCAGCACCATGAAGGCCATCCTGGAGAGCGCTGGAGGGAAACTGCTGGTTAAACAGCCCTCCTATAGAAAGATCATGGAGCACAAGCAGAACAAGGTACTTCAGCAGATATGCTGTGGCCTCACACACACACACCACCACACACACCTAATATCCTCTTTAAAAAGAAGTCAGAATGAAGGACTGCTGTGTATATCTGAGCAAAAGCAACATGACATAACCAAGAGTTTCTCCTGCATTTTCTTTCTCGTCCAGAACCTTCCAGAGATCATTTTAATTTCCTGTGATAATGATCTCCACTTGTGCAGAGAATATTTCATGAAAAACATCGGTGGGTCTCTCTCTTTCTCACACACACACTCACACCAAATCCCTGCTCTATATGTCTGATGTTGCCTCTGTTTTTCTGTCCCAGATGTCCACAATGCAGAGTTCATCTTGACTGGAGTTCTCACCCAGAAACTGGATTATGAGTCATATCCTTTCCCAGTAACAGCTGCTGCTTACATCAGAGCTTTTTGACTGCAACCATTTTGGTTGCAAATATGATTTATTTTGTAAACATTTCACTTAAAAAAGATATGCAAAAAAAATGTGAGGATGCACCAGTTTGACCAGTCATTAGAGGAAAATAAAGTTTAGGCACTGAAAGTCTCCTTGTGGTTCAACATCAGACACACACTAAGCCCATGTTGTGTTCTAAACCCATCAGACATAGAGATTGTGCAGATATTCTTGTACATGTCCTGCAGTCAGAGAGAGGCAAGTCACTTCAGATGTGGATGAGCAGAAAATGTACAAATATAAGTCACTACATCTCTCTGCAGTAGGAGATTCCAAACGTTTCTGCCTGTAACCTCCAGAGTAAACGGAGGCTGGCGACCCCTAAAAATACATAAATATTTCCCTTTATTTATTTGAAAATAAACAGAGTGAAATATTGTGTACTTTTAAATGAATTTATTCTACAAATCCATTATTTAATGAGACATTTAATGGTGCGTCTGTTTATTTCATGATATGTATTTATTTAATGTGGCTGTTTTTGGCCCTACATCTACCTCAGGGATCACTGTCGGGTTTCCTTAACATTCACACATATAAGTTCACCTGATGAAGATCTTCACCAACTTCTCCTTGGGCATCTGTTCATAGCGCTCCTGTCATGTTTTTAGCTTTTATTACTTTTTTTAAAAGAAACTAAATTGTATTTTTGTGAAATAATTGGTTAAAATTATGGCTTTTAATCTATTTCCTTGTTAAACATATAAATGCTTCAGCTTGTACACACTGCTTTTGAAAAATAAAATATTTGTGTAAATTGTTTGCAGCCTTCTTGATCCTGGGATAGTGTTCATGTTATTAGATGTAATCACTGGAGTGCAAGAAAGTAAATAAACCCCAACATGTTTTAATGTTGGGTCCCACAGTGAGAGCTCCATGTTTGAGGACAAAGTCTATTACTTTGTTCCTAGAGGTATTCCAGAATGGAGTGGGGGATTCCTGATAGACGTGATTTAATTAACTGTTAATGAGGGTCTGGGGTAGTTACTGGTAAAGCTCCAATTGTTGGCTGTCAGACAGATAGCCTAGGGGTCATCTGGGGGAGGGAGCATGGATGGGACTGTGGAGCCGCCTGCGGTGCTGCCCTCAAAAACTCCCTCTGACTGAATGAGAAACAGACTGAGCCAAGGTCATGAGCTGAATATTCTCCTCTTGTTTCATATTTATTTACATGAATATTTGGGACAATCTGAGTTTCTTTACGTTATCTCTTCCAGTTGCTTAAGATGGTTTTTAGATCATTTTGAGTCTCACTTTGTTTTAAATCATGCAAACGCACTTGATGCCAATCTTCACTGCTATCTTCAGTTTTAAAGGGGGAGTTTTCTAGGCACATAGTGCCATTTTATAGCGCAACCATGTAATATGTTACCTTCAGTTGTTATAAGAATTCTGTATCAAATGTGACCTAGAAAATTTGTGTAATTTAACATTTTGAATTTGGACCTCTGTTTCTTTATAAATTCCTTTCTGAAACTCCACCTCAGGAATCAATCAAATTTGATTTGTACAGCACCTTTCATCAAAAAGGCATTTCAAAGTGCTTTACATTATAAAAACAGAAAATTACAAAGTCATGGAACACACAGTCAACATTACATTTTGCACATAAGATTATTGATGTTTCATTTTTATGTTTCAAATAAAACTAAACAGATGGGTATTTTGTATAGACTTACAGGAAGTCAGTATTTCAGCTGTTTTAAAGTTTTCTGGAAGTTTGTTCCAGATTTGTGGTGCATAGAAACTGAATGCTGCTTCTCCT
>NW_015116753.1:12414-13025 GCF_001443285.1 Poecilia latipinna | reverse complement strand
CTTTTCTATTTACTCATTTTTCATTTATCTATTTTTCATTTAACTGTTTGAAATTTTTTTTATTTTTCCCATTTTGCAAATTCCCTTATTCAGTATTTCCTTTTTTTGTTATTTACCTACCATTTTCCCCTCTTCGTTTCTGCTTTAATATAATGAGGGGCGGTGACTTCAGGCTACAATGGCAGCCTATTGGCTGGTTAGATGCAACTGTAGTGCTGAACTCTTCTGGACTTTCCCTCCGAAAAGCAGTCGAGCAATGGCGAACGTAGAAGGAGCAGCTCGTTCCTTATCGGTTCTTCTTGGGGAAGCTGTCAATCGAATAGAGGAACTAGAACGCTGTAAGTTTGATATCCGAAATGTTTTATGGTCCTTTCAGTTTTGTTTAACTTTTACTTTTGATGCATACAGCTTCAACTTCGACTCCTAATCAACACTCACTCACAGTCACAGAAAACCGGAGGAGTACCGATACTCGTAAGTTATCAAGCTTTATACATATTGTTTGTTTAATTTAGGTTAACGAAGGTAATCTCAAATGCAGGGGTGGAAGTAGTTAAGTTCTTGTGGGTACTATGACAAAAATAAAAAAATTGCTACAAAATAAAGCTGTA
>NW_015116753.1:5123-7870 GCF_001443285.1 Poecilia latipinna | reverse complement strand
ATTTATTAACTGATTAAGTCGTGTTTTAGATTGTTCTTGAAAAATTAATCAGTCACGATTGATTAGTGGGTGAACTCACGGCTGCACAGTGAACCCATTGATTTTTTACAGCCGCTCCTCTCTCTTGCAGGTACTTCATACCCCCGCTAAATCTTTTAGGGGTACCCAGTACCCTGCCGTACCCCCTTCTTTCACCCCTGCTCCTCGCTCCTCCTCACCTGAACTTACCTGTCTGGCCTCCACCGCAGTCACCACTTCACCAAGCAAGATTCCACTCCAACAACATCACTCACTGCAACCCGGATCACTTCAAGGACACCCACAAAGAGACCAAACCCTGGAACCCACAGTATTTTCCTCCCTGGTGGAAGCCTCCATCAAGAGTAAGATCATTCTAATTGTTTGCAAGATTATATTTTCCAATGACCTCAAACTCACCATTTCTTTTCTACTACTCTTAAGCATCCAGATGACCCTGGTTGCCACCCCCAAGGACCAGACTCGCATTATCTCTATTTTCATCATTGTTAAAATAAACTTTATTTTTCTGATTATCTGTTCTCCTGGTGGTGTTCTGCATGTGGGTAAAGAAACTAGAAGCCAACATGACACCTTCAAGTAAGTGGGATAAGGTTTTGTCTTACATGAGCCGTGATCTTACATAGGTCAGTGCACCAATTGCAGCTTTCTTGCAGATCATAGTTTATCAATCTATAAAAAGTCTGATGTGCCACTTTCAATTTTAGTCAGTGTCTTTTTTTTATTGAAATGTCGCTGAATATAGGAAGAAAGTCTCTGAGTTGATAACAGTGGGGTCACTATTGATAACTACAAGCTTCCGGACATGACCTGGTGGGCCGGTCTATCAGTCAAATCTCTCACTGCAGAGCAGAAGAGGAAAATGGCTGATTTTTAGACCTTTGCTGAAGTAGAAAAGATTAGAGAATGTGTGTAGGTGTGACCTGCTTCTCCATCTGCAAGCTGGAGGGACAAATGGTTGGACAGTTTGTGGTGTACATCATTAGATGGAGAAACATGCCTATGTATAAGAATCAGATTTATTTGAGATTGTGTACAAGGAACTTAAGCACTCACAGCAACAGACGTTACATATATGTGTTTAAAGGTCAAGAAACAATATCTCCATGCATTCTTTTTTTTTTTTTTTTTTATATATAAAAGCAAACTATAACCTGTTAGCATGAGGGGGGAAAGTGTCTCTGTGACGGCAGGTTTACGCTTATCTGAATGTGAAAGTCTAAACAGTTTGTGTACAGGATGTGTGTCTGCAGAGATGTTGGCTTCAATTTTCTTGACCCTAAACCTGCAGCAGTCCTGGATGGAAGGTCAGCCATGATGACGTTCACTGCAGACCTGAACATTTGTTGTAGTTTGGACCCGTCCTGTTCTACATAACAGCCATGAAGACGATGAGCAGCTCCTTTGTTGGATTTCGTGATTTGCTGCATAAAGTCCAGTCTCTGTCTCTGAGGAGTGAGGACCAGGCAAGTCCTGAGACAAAGCCGTTCCTGGGAACCAGAAGTAATCCACAGCTGAGGTTGGTGAGGGGTGTGGAGGGTGTTCCCTGGAGGTCCACTCATCTCCACGGTGTTTAGCTCCAGGTGGTTCTGACCACATGAGTGGACCAACCAACCGAATCCTGTTCTTATACAAACCAGTTTCTGTCCTGAATCAGAACAACATTGGTGTTCTGTTAACTTCAGTCATTTCAGACTGCAGTTACACAAGAATCCAGAAAAACCAATGAAACAAGAAATTAAAACATAAAGACTTGTAAGAGGCTCGAGCCTCTGTGTCCAGATCTGTGGAACTGCATAGGAACAGGAATGTTACAATAAACAAGGAATCATTGGTTCATTACAGTATTGTGTTTTTTCTCTCCAAAGAAAGCAGCTTAGCATTTCTGATATCTTCTGATAAAGGAAGAAATCCCTGTAAGCAATCATGTCTACCAGTCCTGTTAACCCACACACAGGAATACACACAGTAGTACAATATTTAGGCAATCCTAATTAATTCCAATTAGAAATGCAAATAAAGAGCCATGTCTTTGATTAAACAGCAGACAGGCTCCTTGTTGGTTTTATATTGTCCTCCTCTGATGCAGCCTGATTATGAGGAGAAGAAAGAAAAAAAATATCAGAGAAGGGAAAATGTTGTAATTAATATAGAAATGCTCCACGTGATATATTTCTAATTAGTCCCCAGTCCCTCCCTCTGCTCTTCAGGACTGCTGCTGTCCCCTGTTTCACAACATGCAAAAGAATTACAGACTAATTACACAGACTGGGTGCAGGGATTCATCTGGCCCAACAAATTAACTTATGAGCTAATTAGCATATGATGGATATAATGACTAATAATTTCACCAATTACAGGACTGGGCCATCTCATTATACTCATGGAACATGGATGATTGGAGTACACCATATTGTTTCAGTCCAGATAACGAAGGAGAAGAGAAAAAAGGTGATTATATCATAAGAAAAGTGAAGCTTTTGAACTTTTCTTCCAGAAAGTCCTGCTGAGCTCCAGGTGCGCTACTCAGAGAGCCCAGGCCACTGAGGTCATCATCCAGGTGTGTTGGAGCAGGATGCTGGCTTTCCAGGACTGGACTCGGTCACCCATGTTACCAGCCATTGTTAGTGCTCAACTTTTCTGTCGTTCAGTGGATGTTTTAGTCCACATTTGTCAAACTCAAGGCCCGCGGGCCACATGTGGCCCGC
>NW_015116753.1:0-620 GCF_001443285.1 Poecilia latipinna | reverse complement strand
CCGCTGGATGAGTTTCTCCCAGCGGTTTCTAATTCTTCGCAGTGGCGTAGCGTAACTGCCTCCGCAGTGGTTGAGCAGCAGACTGCGCATGTTACAATCTAATTAACTTTTGCATCGTCATTTATTTCCTCCTCAAATGGATTAACACAACGTTACATTCTCTTTAGTTTTCTCTGGTCTGTAATGAAGACTTGAATTAACACCCCATTTCAACCAAAGGTTTGTAATGCGCTTCCTAACCAGACGCTCCAAAGCGTCCGGTCCATAACTCTTCAACACGCTGTCAGCTCCGGTCAGAAAGACACATTTAGTTCAGAGACCATGAGATGATATTCAGAAAGGATTTTTTTAATTAATTAATTTCAGTTGCCTCTGAGACTAAAGTCTATAATGTATATATATTACAGCCCTACTATTATTTATTTATGCTAGGGCTGCCCAAGTCTAGTTTTCCAGAGTTACCATGTGCAACTTTAGATGGTTCCTTCTCTAACACATCTGGATCATTGACTCACTATAAGCCTCTACAGAACTGAGTTGCTGCTAATGAGGGAAGTCAACCTTTTGTCTGGGGTGTGTTTTAGCAGGGATGCATCTAAAAGTTGCAGTCTAGAGGACTG
>NW_015116752.1:0-30062 GCF_001443285.1 Poecilia latipinna | reverse complement strand
TTTGCTGAAATCTAATTTTTTTCTGTGTGTGGTCGGTTCATACAACTAATATAACGCCCTGCAGTCAGACGTATGTGTAACTGGTATACAAATTTTTCTGACAGTAATAATGGAAAGAGCCGTCAATGGATCAGTTTTAAAGTTATTCAGTAATGAGAGCCAACTTTAACATCACAAATCATAACATGAAGGAAGCTAAACTTAAAGCGATGGCCTTTGGTGGAGCGGTGACTGCAACTCCTGTAGAGAAGTCTGTTAGGCTGTGGTGGGACTGTGATGTGCTTCACTGACAGACTTCTTTCATAAGTTCAAAATTATAATTTTCAAACATCTTCTAAGTCTGGATTTTCTGTGTCTGCCTTCTTCTGGTGCAGAATTACGACCCATGTCTCACATCCGTGACATAAACATCAAACTGCAGATGCTTTGAAAACTATCAAATATGTATCTGATTTGGTACCGTATACAAAAGTGGCTCAAGTCGGATTTTTGGGAGGTGAGAAGATTGGAATGGGGCCGTTCAGACTGACTGCCGTAAACGTCGCATATAGGTCAAATATGAGAAAACAAACAGAAAAAAGATGATTTGAGTTGTACGATTTGAGTTGACATCTATCTCAGTGTAGGCATAGTCTTCCACTATTTCATTTTCTTGCCCAAACCTTCTGCAGAAAACTGAATCTCTCATCAATAAGTCCTTGGCTTTTGTACAAGTCTAACTCCTCTTGTGAAGATTTCCTGATTGGGCCCAAAAGTTCTCACTGCAACATTAGAACTGCATTTACTAAATTTATGGACACGTTCCATACTTAAACAAGCACTTCAGTGTTGAGTTAAAATAATCTGATTCAGTGAAGTTTATTACTCTTAAACAGAAAGTAAAAACAAAAGGAGTAACCAAAAAACATCCTACAGTAAGTGAAACAGGACACATGGAGAAATAGCTAACTCTATGGCCCAGTTGTTGTTTTTCAGAACCATTGTTGCTTTTGACTAAGTCAAAGGCACAACATTTCTTCTCCATGCCTTTTAGTACACTAACAGAAAGCCATTTACTTGTTTCACAGAACTTCGATTCACAGAACTGAAAAGTGGAAATGCATGTGACGACTCCTGTGGCAACTAGTTCTTCTAGGAAGCAGCTAGAAGCACAGCACAAAAGGTATGTTGTAAAAAAAGAAAGGAAGAGACACACACACATGCACACACACGCGTACACACAAAAACAGAGAGTTGCCCCCAAGCTCAAAGAAAGAACGATGTAAAAATAGATGATTGGGAAACCAAGTGACCAATATGACTTGGCATATTGGTCACTTGCATTGTGAGGTTGATTAGTTGCACGTGACCAGATGTTCATGCTGTGAGCAAATTATCTAAAACTGTAAAAAATAAAAATAAAATTTTTTATCTGTATCTATGGCGATCTGTAGTCCTGGACATCACAGGAAAGTGACACTAATGACGACTTTATTGTTGGGAAGTTTACTGGTATTACTGGTGTTTTTTTCTCACTCCATTTACAGTGAGGAGGCCTTCTTCCATGGAACCAGGGTTAATAAAATCAGCACAAAGCCCGAGTTGATTCCCCACCCTAAAAGTTCCTGGAGAGTGGGTCTGAGCAGCAGCCATGTGGTCTGCCGAACTTCAAGCAAAATAAAGCGAAAAAACATCCAATTGTCTCCAGGGCAAAACTGCAGACATGATGAGCCAAATGTTTTCTTGGAATTACTGAAACTGAGGCGGTCGGCATTTAGACAAACAAATACAAGACTGCACCATAAAATATTAGGAAGACATTGAGGGCTTTGTGTGCCCCCTAACACTACCCCGACGTTGACGCTGCCCCTTACAAGAACTTTAGAAATGATGTGGTGCTCTGGCCCCCATAAGGCTAATAGACCAAACAAGGTCATTAATTATGCTTTGAAAGGTCCTCTTTTGGTAACAACACAAACTCAGACACACACATGCACATGACCGCTCACATGTTCAGAGGCTAAACAGCGTTTACTGTACAAACACTAGATTACAGCCAAACCTCTGGTACTACAAGCCGGGCAGGGATTGGTTTACCTGCTGGCTCATGCAGCCTGCTGTCACTGCTTTGTCTGAACAGCTCTTAAAGGGATTGCTCATTTTTTTGAGTGTTAATCTGCTGAAAGGTTATGAGCAGGTACTAATCTAGCTAAGGCAGGTGATGTAGTGACGGTCTTCACTTTGTATAAATACATAATCATTTCTCGCAGAGGTTGAAGCTCAGGGCTGCTCTGAGAATGGAAACAGAAAAGAGTTTATGCAACTACTGCATTGAAAACGGGTGGAAATTAATAATCGATTCTTGCTCAACAGTAATAAAGGCTTATTGTTTTGTACTCAAACCTGTATTTTCACTTGAGCCTGTTGGCTTATGTATAATATTCATTTACACTGTAAACTACATTTGTTACTGAGAATTTCTGTGTTCCCCCATTGTGGAAGGAGAGAGCATATTTCTCCAGTTTTAGCTTCTCCTGTTTGGCTCCCTGTTAAATCCAGAACACCATTTACATTTCCTTTCATATAAAGACATTAATTCTCAAGCCCCATCATATAGTAGAGATCTTATTCTTCCACAAATTCCCCAACTAAGTACTTTCCTCTCAGGCTGCAGGTTTACCAGTAGAGTTTCTAACAGTAGAATTGGAGGCAGATCCTTTCGTTATTAGCTCCAGCAGACATCCTGTATACTTTTAAGAGTAGGCTTAAAAGATTTACTTTTAGTAAAGTTTGTAGAGTGACTTATGTACTTATTAAGCTGCTATAGGTTTAGGCTACTGGAGGACAAACTGATTATCATTATCCAGTTTCCTACTTTCTCCTCCTATTCTACATTCATGTATTATCTGTAGTTGTTGCTGACATTAACTCTTTTTTTTAATTACATTTGCCATGTTTTCCTGTTAAAATGGAGGCTTACCCTTCTACCAATGACATGTGAGTCATGGCTGCAAATGCAACGACTTCAGTAAATCCACCGTCGCCACACGCTTATTCAGCAGGAGAGATTCAATGCAATCGACTGGGCTTGGCTAGAAAACTTTTCACCACTTGGAATAATTTACTGACTTGAACTACAATTTACATACATGTCCAAGTATTCTTTTTTAAGGGAAGAAATCAACACTTCCTTTAAAAAACACCAAACTAGCTGCTAGCTGACAAGAGCTACAAAAAAACTTTTGTCACAGAATGGAGTAAACAAGTAACTATTGGAAACTACAGTTAAAGTTGCTCTTAACAAAATTGTTACTTGTTGATAAAAACTCGTTGCACAATCAGTATCACTCTAGTGAGCGCACAGCCACCAGAATGTTCAGTCAGAACTGTTTCTCATTTTCTTTTCCATGGCAGCTAACGTTTCCACGTAACACTTTAAGTATCCAGAGGGCAAAGCTTAATTCCAATAATGGAGAATATTTATAATGGTAGTGATCCAGCCTGCACGTCATCCGGATAATCCTCTACATCCATAGACGGCATAAGCCTACAGAATGTGCAATTATTTACTTATATTTGCTTTAGACAGTGCTTTATTTTGAGTTAACATGCAATAAAACAACAATGTTAAATGTTTATGTAGTTTATGCATTCTGCATTATCTTTATGATGACCAGGACGACCTCTGTGTCTTCAGTCGGCCTACTCAAAGGCCTGTCTGACAGACAAAGTCAACTGAAGAGGATTTATGAGGACTATATAGGGTATGAATAAGGAACCAACATATTTTTCATTTTAATTTATTGAGCTTACATAATTCTGATTAAGCAACATGGGTTATTTTTTAAGTAAAATGTTTGTTTTTTGCATAACCTTGAGCTGACTGATAGATACTGATGATGTCTGACAGCTAATGTTTAAAAAGAATTGAAAACCGACCCATTAACTGTATAACTGTGTTTCTCAACACTGTCCACATTATTCTGAGGCTCCCAAACTCATTATACAAACCAAGAGAGAATAATACAGACTATTTTCTTCCATAATTACATGTGTTACCATTTCTATGTTAAAATGGTTAATAGCCTGTACTTGTGTAGCACTTTATCAAGTCCTGAGGACCCAAAGTGCTTCTCACTACATTCAGTCATTTATACACACATTAACATACTGATGATGGTAAGCTACATCGCAGCCACGGCGGCCCGCGGCGTTCTATATTTACATTTTAGTTTTTTATATCCACTCCAAAGTAAAAATAAAAATGCTCCTGCAAACAAAGCATGTTCCTCTGAAGAGTTCATTTCATCAGTTTTCTGTTTGCACTTTAGTGACAATGAAAAAGCATCAAAACAAAAGTGGAATCGTTGTTTCTTGATCGAGTGGTGTGTTTCTGTGGATGGCAGTAGGAGGGAGAGGAACTTGATTTTTGTCACAGGTTTTCAGTCTTGCGCTGCACTTTTAGGACATAGTGATGGTTTTTACCTTGATGTCTCAAAAATCTCTGTCCCAAAGGCACAAACTAGCTGTGCTTCCATTACTGATTTGTGCAAAACTTGGTCGATATTTCCCTAATGTTTAAAAAAACTGAATTTTGTAATTGCAGTGTTTTCATAAGAAACGCAATTCAAATTGCATGTGAATAAGTTTATTCACATGATAAGTCGTAAAAATAAACATGCTATAGAAAGGTTTTTTTCATATGGATGGCAAAACTATTAATTTGGCAAAATATCTCTGTGGAGCCTTTTCAAGTGATTCTCATACATATGTGTGTTTTCTTTTGGTGATCTAGTTTCTTCCCAGTATCAAAAACATGAACTTGAAACTACCTTATCTCTGACTGACTGCTGGAGATCGACTCAGTGAATGAATGAATGGATGATTCAGAAAAATACAATACAGAGACCAAGTGCTTCATATGTTCCCTGTTAGTTCAGCTGAACCTCTAACAACAGTACTAAATGTGTTGCTCATGGTTACGGCAGACAGACGGGCTATATTTTTGAATTAACTTTATAAAAAAATGAGTCGTGCTTCAGAAGTGAAAAGACAAAGTTAATTAGAAAAAAAAATGCATCCTCAGGAGGATACATCATTTCACACCTGATTGTTTCTTGCCTGATGTAAATTGTAGCTTTTACTCAACAATTATTCATGGCCTGGGTTAAGAAATCTCCATTCCTTCAGTCAATGAGCATATTCTGAATATAGGAGAGTTATCGCTCTTCTTTTGTCCAATGACATCATTCCCTTGCTTCACAACATTGTATCAGTATGCACCTGACTGTCTTAATAGAGCTAAGGCTCAGAGGAAATGAAAGTTTCCCCAGAACCTTTGATCTGTGGCACAATGTGCTACGTCCGTTCTTCAAAAAAAAAAGAAAAAAAAGACATATGTCATAACATAAAATGTATCTCCTCCCAAATTTACTATGCGAGCACCACAGGGTTAAATTAGAGTGATGATGCTGTTGCACCAGAAATCTGCACTACAGATACCATAATACACATAATACATTGTGCATTGTGGTATCCAATAAAGAAGCAGGGATACATTTTCTCCCTCTACTGTGTAGAAAATAGAAAATCAGAGTGGCTTCGGACCAAGCCCCCCTGAGAGCCACAGCCGGGTGACCCAGTTGGTCCTGACTGACGAAGGTCACCAGCTGACCAAAACGAGCTACGACTCCACCAGTGGAAAGACTCATTTGGGAATAAAACCTCTGCGTTCGTCCCAAACGTGGCGATGTGATCCTTCATGTCACAGGGCATGCGAGGACATCAGCCTGGACTCAAAACCTTTATTGTGAGCCGGGCCGCTGCGGAGCGGGCTGCAGGGGAAACACATGAAGCGATTACCCGCTTTGTTCACTTCCAGGACACACACGTTCTTTGTTGACTTAACTCTGTCTGGATCAAGAGGGGCACACACAGGTCAGTATACCCTGCTCTAGAGCTTCAATTCCAGATTCTACATATAGCATGCAGATAAGAGTGTTTTACTGAGAAATATTCTCAAGCCATTTCCAGGTTTCGAACCTTAAACTACTGCGTTAGCTTCAGCTTTTTTCAAATTTGCAATACTGAAGCTCCTCCATGTGGACAATAATTTGACCTTTGCCCTTTTCTGCTGTTTACAGCCTGGTGGTTTAATCAGCTGTGCACAGTAAACTTTAGCTCCCGATGTTTAAACTCTTGTCAACACTTGTCTAAATAAATCAATAAAAAAATAAATTGTGACTGCAGATGTTTTAAATAGTTTCTTCCAATACTTCAGAAGATGTTGTAGCTTTTCAGAACTCGTTTTGTAACAAAGTCAAGTTTTGGAACCTAGTTTCTGGTTGAATTGTGTGATATTCTTTCCAAATTTAATCTAACTTCTAAAGCTATCATTTCAAGTTATTTTTTAATACCTAACTCTCATTAGATGCATTTCTACCAACCATAAAATTACACAGGCTGGAATTGAGAACCAATTTGCTGAATTGAAACATTGCAATTAAAAAGTTTTTTGGTAAAATGTTTTGGTGCTAGGATCAGGCGGTTTTTCAGCCATATCAAAATTTTTGTGTTTCACAAAACTCACAAAATGAGAGCAAACACACCTGTCAGAGTGTCAGCTCTAAGCTGCAGAGTTCAAAACGCCTTTTTTACCTGACAACACAAGAATTTCAAAAATATTTGTAAGACAGACTGTGAGAACTGATTTTGATTTATCTATCAGTTGTATGTTCTGTTGCATAAAATATCACCCTGTCGTATTATTTCTCCCTTCTGACATTTGTGTGTAATTCTATCAGTTAAGGAATTCCTGAGTCGGCGGAAACCTCTCTTGTGTGGTCACTGAATAGATTGTAATCAGTTTATTTTAGTGCTGCAGTGAACATGTCTGGGGCAAAAAGGACAGCAGTTCCCTCCAGCTGAACTGCCTTTACAAAACTGAGATGAAAAAAACAAACAGAAACATTTTCTGCCCCCTGTGGATGCCGTCAGTTGCTGAACTGCCTAGTGACATCAATCTATTTCCCAGCCACAGACATGATGAGTGAAGTCATTTTGCACATCCTGTTTATATTTGACTTTCTTTCTGCTGCAGACTCCATTCATCTCTCTTTTTGCCTCATTAACAGCAGTAGATTAGACCAGCTGTTCTCACTCAGTACATCCACAGTCCACTGCTGCACCATTTCACAAATGTTTAAGTTTAGCCTTAGGGAATGAAACGTTTCATTCATCAGCATAAAGAAATGACTGAGAACAAGCAATTCAACTCAAGCTCAATTATAATTGATGCGACACAGACAGCGATGATGCATGAAGCAGGTTTGAGCAAGAAGCATCTTTGTCGCATACCGAAAAAGAAACATGAAACATTTCTGTGTTTTTCTATGTTATTTTTTAATCATTTTAGCTTAATATACACAAATTGCATATAATTTGGTCAGGCTCACAGGATATGGTGTTTTCTTTCTTCAGGTCTTTGTAAGCCGTTCAAATAGAGCAATCTGTATCTGCAATTATGAATGTTTCCCCATCTGCTAGTATTGAGGTCCTTCTGTAATTTTAAGTTGCATTCCGTATTAAGCAACACACATAATGGGTGAAAAAGAAAGTCAACTTTTTGATGACTGAGCAGTTATAATAAAGCAATATAAAACCTGTGTGGGGACAAATCATTGAGCACATGGGAGGGAAAACATTCGGTCTGTTACAGTGTTACGTTTTCAGGCTTGATGTTTATTTTGCAATTATTAATTAATGATTGCTTCGACACAGCAGTTTAGTTAGTTAATGTAAACTGCTCTGCTGATGAGCTCTCAAACAGTTGGAATGTGGGTCGTCTTATTTTTGTGTTAACTGAACCAAAAAACCAAATTCTGCAGCACATGCTCATGGTAAGGTTGCCAAAGTCAAGCTAGCACAGCTAGCCTACATACCACTTCCACACAATTCTTTTTCTAAATTAAAAATGTTCACTGACTGGTTAAATCTGATACCCATGTTCCTTATATTATCTAGTAGTCATATTGATGACAGTTAATAGCAAAACATTGCATCCCTATTTAACCGTGTGATTTTGTTACTTTCCCAACCATTGATACTCCTGACTCAATGCATAGCCATCTTCTAAATGGGTCCTGAGGTCAGAAGTGGTTTGTGACATGAACCCCAAACACCACAAGCCACAGACCACTGAAGCATGGTGGCTGAGACATCATGGACACATGAGAGTATGGGGAGGTTTCTCATACCACGATGATGTGGATGTTATAGTATTATTATGTTTTCCTAACTCTGAATCCCATCAATCAAAAAATTTGTCATGAAGAGGAAAATATATATATGTATATATAAGTTGCATTTCCCAGCCTCATGTTCTTCAAGCTGCGGACTCGTTCCTAGTGCTCTGGCCGTCTCACTTCTGGTCTGGGCTTATCTTTCCTCGCTGCTGCAGATGGTACAATGTTTACTCCTTGTCTGATGTCCGTTGGTATGAATTAAAATTTAATGTGTCTGTCAAAAAGTGCATCATCAAGAGGAAAATAATATATGCAAGTCACACCTGACTATAAATCAGTCAATACCGTTTCTGATAAGCGAACAGAGACGGCTCATTGTGTTCTCTTACTTTGCACAAGTTTTAATTAAAGTAAACAACATGACAGCTGGTCATCTGATGGAGGAATCAGCAGAAAATCAAAGGCATAGTGGTATCCCAGTGCACCCTACTCTCTGCTCCCTAAACATCTGTCAGTGGAAGCTGGATCAGAACTTCCTTCAGATCCAGGACTTTTCAGCGGGGCTTGTGACAGGAAGTGAACCAGTACTGGATGATGTTGTGAACTTCACAGAGCAGGTGGGCCGGGCCAGGGCTCTCCACAGACTCTCTGGCTCATGGGAGGATTTGAAACGCATGAAGTCAGCAGGACTTTGTAAAGTAACAAAGTGTTTAATCCCTTTATCTACAACAAAGAGGTTGACCTTAATTACAGATGTAAGAAACAGTCATACAAAATTATCATAGCCCATTAAACATTATGTTCTTTCAAAGGAAATGTTCTTACATTGATGTCTTATAGTTATTAATTCATCAATAAGAGAATGATCAAGTCACCCCACTGCATCTCATGAAGATAAAAATCTGAACTTTACCTTTCTTCATTCTCTGACTGTCTTTGATAAATTTCTTGGTATTTCCCATCCTGCTTTATTATATGGTTATACGGTAATAATAAGTGGAGGTCACAAGTATTTGTGGGTTTCAGGCATTCATGGTAAAATTTGTGGTGGATTCTATGATGAACTGCAGCAGCACTCAAAGTCATTTGCTTCACAGATGGTTTGAGGTTCTTTCCCTGGAATGCTGTATTTGGTTTATGCCAACATCTTCTCTGTTCTTGAGGTCAAATAATTCAATTGTGGACTCATTTGACCAAAGAATATAACAAATGAACCAATGAGACTGAAGACTCCTGTGTTCTCCATATTTTGTGAGCCACCCAGACTCCACGCACTCTCTGTGCAGATGGTTGGGGTTAGGGTTAGTGTGATGTGAACGCCGCTTCCTGCTGGGCAGTTTACTGTGGGATACCAAGTATGTGTAAGTGTTGGTAAACATTTACATTTGCATGAATGTGTCCAGTGGACGTCTGCTTTGAGTCCACAGTGAGTCTGTCTCAATTACGCGTGGTCCTCTGTGTAGTGGAGTACACCCGAGTATGTTGGGGCCTTCGTAGTGCCATGGTTCCTCTTTACTGCGTCTTCCAGATTATCCAGGCAGGTTCTTCAACATCAACAGTAGAACACGGGCGGGCAACTCCAGGTCTCAAAGGCCGGTGTCCTGTAACTTTTAGGTGTGTCTCTTCTTCATCACACCTGAGTCAAATAATGATGTCATTAGCAGGACTCTGGATAACTTGACTGCACTTAGGAGGTGACTTGGGTATTTAATTGAAGTGTGTTGGACCAGGGAGACATCGAAGAGTTCCATGACACTGGTCTTCGAAGACTTGGATTGCCCACCCATGAGCTACAGCCTTCTGAAGGTCAGCAGATAAGATTTTAGTGTTTTTGGAGACTTCTTTCAGCATCTTGCAGCCTCCTCTCAAGGTGAAAATGCTTGGTTGGCTAGACCTCAGCACCTTGATGGTTGCTTTATTTGTAGACTGCTTTCTGTATGGTTATGGTTATGGAAAAGCTGATTTTCAAATTACTTTGATCTATCTCAATATCCCCTAACAGACTCATAATCTGCAACAATCTTCGTTCTGAAGATTCCAGAAAGCTCTTTGGTCTTAGTCATGCTTGTTTGATGTCATTTTAAGTGAGTGTAAATTTGTATCTATCCTTTATGTTCCTTACCACAAAGGAAATTAAGCTTTTTATTGTAAGTTCATTTTTTACTTGAATATTTCAGTTTTGCTAAGATTCATGTTAAGCCCACAGGCTATTGTTGGGTGTCCAGACTGATTTTCCTTCTTGCTTTATGCCGTAAGCTTGGCTTTTCTACCTGTGACTGAAAATGTCATCTTTCCAGAGCTCCTATGGTTCCACTCTGTTTCATGTGTGCAGCAAATGATTGTGCATAGCTGCCTCCACTCAGCTCATCAGCTGCACAGTATGAAAGCCGAGAGATGCATTGTGTGTCATTGGATGTTTTGGCAACATAAGCATGCTTTCTGGAATTGGTAAAAATATCTTCCTCCCTTACAGGTTTCTTCTTTTTTGCTAAGCCAACTTGGGCCCATTTCAAAAGGTAATTACCGCCTAAACCTAATAACAGGTTCTGCCACCCTGGGAGCCAATGGCTGCCATCAGTTGTTTTCAGTGACCAACACTTTTACATTGCAGTTGGGAAAATTTGGCCCACTCTCCTTTAAAAAATTGAGGGCTTAACAGCATGAAGGTCAGTTGAAGGTCATACCAAAAGATAGAAGCCCTGGCTTTGATAAGGCAGTTTAAAAAAGCTGTGTATACATTTTATATCACCTGTATAAGATTTAGTGAATGTCAAAACATGCAATAATCTTTCAAAAACCATCCATTCATCAGCTGTAAGTGTTAGCATGAACCAGACACATGTATCAGATGTTTCTCATTACCTGATATGCCAAAATCAAAAATGGCAAGGTTAACGATCATGAGTTCAGGAGGCTTCAGCTTGGTCTTGCGTTTGATGGTCATATAAATGACAAAGCCATTTCCTGTTGCAGACAGGATTCCTGTCAAGAGAGAAATAAAGTTTTACTGTATGGCAATCTTTTTTCTTCAAGTCTTGTATCATAGCCTGGCAATTGCCCTCCCCTCAATTCCACTCTATTGTCATCTCCCTTCAGTCCTCTGTCTAAAGATTTTCCCTTTGCTTTCATCCTGACCAATCAGTGAACAGAAGGAGTTCCAAAAGATGCATAGATTTTTTTCTGCGCTGTTTTAGAAATATAGTTTGCCTGTGGTTGTAGTTTGGCGACAACAGTGGAGGAAGAGAACAAAGCCATTTAGACCATGTTGGCCACACCTCCAAAATACTTTATTGCTAGCAAAGATGTAGCACGATAAGCTTCATATCGCGCAGCTTACTTCAGCTTGCAGAGCCAAACGTTAGCAGCAAGCAATCATTTCTCAATAGTTGAAACTCCAGACCCTTTGTACGAAGCAAAGTAAGGAACAACTTGTTTTTACCAGGCTACTTCTTTGTGTTCAGATCTTTAAAGAAAAGTCACTTCCTGTCAGCGTTTAGCTGCAGGACCAGAATAATCCTAATTGGAGCTAGAATGTGAAAAAATAAAACTTTCACCAGCATGGATAACTTGGTTACCTATTAACAGGCCATCAAACCTCTTGTTAGTTTTTCATCTAAGATTCCATCGGCAAAGTGATTGTAGATTACACCAAGTTAGAAGGACGGTGGAGTTTTGGAGAAGTAGAAGGAGATAAACCACAGCCATGTTCAAACCTCAGCTGGCAGGTGGCTCGTAGTCGTGCTGATGTTTCACATATTAAATACAAGAAATGATGAGAAAACACAACACACATGATATAATGCTGCCCCTTATGTTTATCTTGCAGTGTGTTACACTTAAAAGGAAACTTTATATATATAATTAATTTTATACAAAATACATGAGGAATATTATGGAGGTATGATGTGTAAAATTTCTTTTTTTGTACCTTGTAATGTTTTATACCCATGTATGCATCTCAAAGACATTAATTAGCCTAATGCTAATTAGTTATGGAGGCTATTTGTGCTTCGGTGGTTGGCAGGTGATGAACAAAGAGTTATCAAAGTCTTCCTATTAGCTGCTGTTGCCTGAAAATACCAGGATGTTAATGAGTCCAGTGGGACCTGACAGCACACCAGAGAGCCATGAAACCAAACGAAGGAGCTGCAAAGCCGCACTGAGCCGATGTCTGGGGGATAGCATGGCTCTGACCTGGACATTTTATGTTACATGAAAGGAATATATTCTAAAAATATAATTAAGCACCAACTGAAAACTGAATTGTGGTCTTTAGTATTATGAGGTTTTTATTGTGTCTTTTAGTGTTCATCTAAATGATGAGAGTAAGAACAACATAATTAGCCCTAAAGGCTCTTCATATATTTTGTGGTTTTTTTATGTTTTATCCTGTCATAGTTAATTGTATTAGTGCAATTTGAAGAGCACCGCCAAATAACATTCCAATAAGTTATTTTAACTAAACATTTCAGAACACAGATCAGATTCCATTATAAATAAATAAATAAAAAGATTTTATGTAAAAATTTAATGGATTCTGTTTTGTTTTTGTTTTTTTGTTTTTTTCATTTTCTTCTCATTTTCCCTTCAACTTTGAACTTTTATGGCCCTCACTTGAAGAACGCTGCTTTACACCATAACCTCAACTTGGAAACTTGGGGCAATCTGCCGTGCGCAGAGGCAAACCGACCTCTGGCAGGATGAAGCCGGAATCCGCCCACTTTTAGACCGCCAGGCTAAAGATCCAACTGCCTCAGTCACCTCCATGTTATTGGAAAAATTTAACGCATTAACCATCACCAGCAGACACATGCAGATTAAGTGGACGTGTGGCTTTAATGCAGTCCAAAAATAAACAGTTAAACCTGCAGCATCTCCCCCACAGACTGAGCAGTTTAGCCTCCAACTCCAAGCTGTTTCCCATCAGATGCTTCCCATTCAGCCAGTTTGATCTGCACAAACATTCCTTTAACTGAATAAACCACATTCATCGCTGTGACTATATAGGGGAACTCACGGTGAAATTAATTTAATAACTGCCACAATGAGCGGACTGTGCACCTCCCGCATTTCCATGTACTCATATGATACACGAGGAAGGAACATAATAGCGAATGGAGGCTCTCTGCCAAAGCTGGGCTGTGGGTCGATGTGAAAGTTATTCGTAAAAAAAACCAGACAAACACTCTGAGACGGGATGAACTGTCTAACCCCTCCGCCTGGTCCTCCTAATTAGGTTGGCCGATTTGGATGAATAATAAGGATAAATAAAATGCATTCCATGTCTTGCTCAATATCCTGCTGTATTAGTTAAATGAGGTAAAGAACGAACACTTTACACTGGAACTGGAGGGCCCAAAACAATATTTAAAGGGGAATAAAAAAAAACACACAAGCGTAACATAAATAAAATCAACTAGATCACAAAGTCATAACGCTTCCAAACATATGAATCATCAGAATGATTACTGGAACACACATACTCCCAACCACCAACTTCAGTGTGTTTTATTGGGTTTCTTATGTGGCAAACCAGGACAAAATGGCATATGAATGAGGTTTTAAAATGTTTTCACAAACAAAAATCTGAAATGTGTGGCTTGCAATTAAACCATGCAATTGTGAAATGTAACTTTTCAAAATTCAACTCTCAACACTTCAAAGAACATGCCACTCCAGTGGTGAAACACAGTGGTGGAAGTATCATGCAGTGGGGATGAGGCTCTGCATCAGGGCCAAAGAAAGCCGGTCAGGACAAAGAGAAGAGGAGAGCTAGAAAGATAATTACGACTGCGTTTAGATCAAAAGCCTATTCAAGTGTCAGAATGGCCTAGTCAAAGTCCAAATCTAAGTTCTAATAAGTCTTTGCCAAGAATTGAAAACTGATGTTCACAGATGCGCTCTGCCCAATCTGTCAGATGTTGAGTTATTTTACAAAGATGAATTAGCAAAGATAAGAAAAACCAGAAGCAGTAAATCAGCCAGGAATATGAATACCAAGTATCTCTGTGACCCTGGTTGTTAATGTGTCCACTCTGATGAATACACACACACACGTGTGCGCATGCATGCACACACAGAGTTGTAATCTTCCAGCCCTTTATTCCACTGAGGCAGCCATGACCTTCCCTTCTCTTTCCTTTATACTGCAGCACTGGATATCTATTTAGCTTTTATTTTGAACTGCAGCTTGACGAGTCATTTTCACACAGTAAATACAAAATGACATTGCTTCCGTTTATCTTTGCTCTGACTCATGAACCTTTGGTTCTTTGTGTATGTCAGGACCTTGGAGGACAGAAATTGCACAAAAAAAATCTGAAAACTTTACTTTACTAATGTTCACATTTGATACAACTAAGCAGATGTCATTTAAACTCTTGCTGTAAGACTTTTTTTTTGCCTTTCTAGCCTGACTCATGATTAAGAAGGAGTTAATAAAAAATTGTAGACCTTCAGACCGTTAACTCCTCACAAGCAAATTGTCTAATGGTTCTGACAGTAACTGAACATACTGTGAAATCAGTTTTGCCTTTTGTTTGCTTTTGTTGGATGTACAGCAGCTGAACCTGCTTCATTTGGGCGCCTTCACACCAGCCCTGTTTGGTCCACTTCAGTCAAACACTAGTTCCTTCATCTAGAAAGTCTGGTTCATTTGGTACAAGCAAACTCCGATGTGGACCTAAACAGCAACTCTATCCCACCTAAAAACCTTGGCCTTGGTTTGGCTGAAGTGAACTCTATTTCTGTTTGAATGACCACCAAGCAGATTGGAGAATATAACTGTCTGGGTAAAGGTAACCAAAACAAGCGATGACTCGTGGCCTTCTGCCAAAGACAAAAGTGAAATCCTGCAACTGCTAAAATCTGACACCACTCGTTTCATGAAGAAGGACGTTGCTCTCAGTGAAAGTCCATTAAAAGTGCCAATGTTGCATTAAATTGTCATTATTTACAAAATCATGCAAAGTTGGAACTTTTAATGGACTTTTAATGCAACTTTTAAGGCAACTTTGCATTAAAAGTTTCATTATTTACCGAATGACACTTCATGACAACTGTCATAAACATTCATAAGGACTCGTTCATGTTCCTAACAGGTGTTATGTCATGTTTATGACAGTGTCATGTCAGTCTTATGCACACCCCTTCAAATAAAGTGTTACCAAAATAAGAAATTAAAACCAAAGTAAATAAAAACATTCTACCCACAATATTCGCAAAAAAATTTCTTCCAGAAGTGCGTTTAGATATCAGACTCATAAACATTCACTAATAGTTACATTAAATAAAAGAAATATGATACAACATTAAAACTTTGGTCATCTCTTAATATTTTTCAGTATTGAAGGTTTTCCTCCTGCGGTTGGCGCTCACTGCTCTGGGTGAATCATCATGTGATCCTCCTGACGGCCATCAAGCAAAAGTGAGACACTGTGTTACACTCTTTTAATTTGGAGACAGTCTAACCAGTAAAAGATACAAAAGATTATTTTGTTATCAGAAACTGGTGAATAAATTATTAACGCCCCAGCACTAACCCTGTTGGGTAACTTTATTTAGTGGTTCTCTTGTGGCCATGCGAAACATAATCTGTTAAAAAGTCTGCCATAAAAATATTTTTAATAGACTTTAAAAAAAAAAAAAATTATTATGTTTTTCTTTTTTCCCAAAGCGACACAAATATTTGGTTTCTTCAATCAAATATACACAAACTAGATTTTTCCCAGCCTGAGTATCACCCTTGTGATCCCTGTGGGAGAAGCAGATCACAGTCTGTACTGTAGATTAACTTGCTATAGAAGTTTCCTCTGACTGTGACAACACTGCTCCTGGTTTCTAGGGTTCAGACTCTGTGGTCCTGCAGGTGAAACAATCCCTGCTAAAAGGACAACCTGTCTAACCACCTTTACTTTGTTGCTCATTTTCTAAGTACCCAAGTTTGTTGAGGTTTGATCTTCACAGGAGAACCTGGGTAACTCTTTACTTCCTCTTTGTGTGTCTCATAGTAGGACGTCATAGCAACTCATCAGCTTGTCTAATCTGAAAAGTTTGACCAGAGAGAGAAAGAGCAAATTTCCATTATTGTTATCAGTCAGTATTCTTTTACTGATCCTTAGATGTTTTCTGAGTTTGACGTTGTAATTATTGTTTTATGACTTCTTCAGTTCTTTAGGTTTGTGTTGGAACAGTGATACATAAATGTAGCCATACATTTGAGACTGTATTGCTATTGTCATTTAAACCTTTTCTAGCTGCAGTATGCAACTTTTATAAAAAATATATTTTCTCCATATTTATTAAAACTGTCACCATGTAGTGGCAGGATGGTATGAGAAGGATAATCTGTGAAAACCTCCTCCCAGTGCAGTCTGCAAAGATGTACCACTTCCACTGAAAAACAACCAATCAGAGCCAGAAGGAGTCCGGTCAGTCAGCCTCATGCACGCTGCTAAATGTACAAATGACGGAGAAACAACTTACTGTTGCAGGCAAATCATTTTAAACTGTCATCGAAGGCCATGCTAACTAGCCTTAGCAATTGTGGCAAGCTATGTTGTGGTAAACCACCTGTAGTTTAGCAGAAAGTAAGGAGGGAAGAAGCACAAGAGTGATTGACAGCGCTAAGACCCTCCTCCTGGCTCTCATTGGTTGTTTCTGAGTGGTGAATTTCTGCAGTTAGTACTGGGAGCAATGGGAGAAGACAGTAAAGTTAGATTTTGTCATAAATTATCTGTCTTATACTGTCATGATGTAATGATAATTTTAACAAATATGTAAAGAACATATATTTTTTTATGAAATTTACATAAGGCAGCTTTAATACAGAAAAAATATATATATAATTTTGTTTTCTTGCACCATCCACCTCAACCAAACTGTGATACTTGCAAAACCCACAGATTACCAAGATGTCCAATGAATGGATGTTTTTTGGTGAACTTGCTCTCCTGTGTCAGTTTTAACCTTCTCCAGTGTTTAATGTTTCTATCAGACTGAACAGTGTATAATAGCAGGGTTTTCTCTAGCTGCTGAGCACGTGCTGCGATACTGTTAACGGCCTCTGGGTCTTGAGAGACGTCTAGCAGATGTTATCAGAACATATTCCATTTATCCTAGTTTTCCTCCTTCACAAACACTGGCCAGTGGAGCCTGTTGGTCATTTTATAGTGTAGTTATTTGCATGGCTGACGTCTTCATCCCACTGAAACAAAGCTATCTTCTTCAAAAGCCGTTCCCTTTCACAACTCGCTAATTAAGATTTAGTAATGTGCTTTTTGTGGTTAGACAACAGAGCAGCACCAAGCTGAATCTCCTCTCTATCAGCCACCCCGCAGACCTCACTCCTATACTCAGATAATAAGCAATGGAATGCGGACAGGATATGAGGAGAGAGAGAGGAACTTCCAAATCCTCGAACCTTCAGATCTGCAAACAGGAAGTATATATTGATGTTGTTTTTGTACTTTTAATTTGAAGACTATCCCAAACACCAACTTTAGGTATTTTACAAAATCTCTGTTTGATTGTGAAGTCAAAGTCATCCTACATGCATTATCACCCTCACGCTCAACTCTAGTGTGCTCTCAACAAATGTTTTTTGTTTTTTTTCCCCACATGAGCCGTGGACCCCTGCAGCTCCTCCAGAGTTAACATGGAGCCCAACACTGCTTATTTATTGCATATGTGTTTCAAAAGAACGTGTTAGTTCCAGTCAGATATTAGCTCTTCACATGAGCCCATAAAGTCACAACATGTGCATCAAGTTCATCTGCTTCTATGAAGGATTTTCCTTTTCTTTTTTTTTCTTTTTTTTTTTGCGCTGATCTGAGGAATGTTAATGTCTAAAAAGTTAACTAACATGGTTGATTAAACTGATGGACATGAAAACACACCTGATAAATCAAAGCCAACACACTCACATTCCAGGGCAGATGAAGGCAAATCAGCAGAATGTCTTTCACTCCATTAGCTAAAAGACTTCAGCGTGTGCAGCAGCTGAGTTATTCTTGTTCTGTCATTGATTCAGAGAGAACTATTAGATTAGATAGAACACCTGCATGTGAGCTCTACCTCTGTGTGAAAAACCTTACTTTTATAAAATACCCTTAAGACTAAAGCTTTAACACCCTTCTTTAGTCAATACTGCAAGTATTGTATATACCGAGAATAAATTAGTCACATGTAGACTCTTTGCATTAGTTAGTATTTATGGGGTTTGTTATTTATTCAGGCTAAAATACAACTACACACGGTGTTGTGGTGGCACAGGGATCAAGCACAACCAACATAAAGAAGCCTTTTGAAGAAGCCTGGTGACCTTTGCTGCATGTCTTCCCTCTCTCTCATTACCTACTTTCCTGTGTGAGCACTTTCAAATAAATGACACTAGAGCCCAACAATACTTAAAAAAAAAAAACGCATTGTGTTCCAATTTTCTGCCTAATCCACCTGGAGTTGAACCAGTTATGAAGAACCAATCCATGCATGAACATTCCTTCAACTTGCTGTTCACGATGAAGACTTAGAACCTTTGAAGATGAAGGAAAGTTTTTACAGTCGATGTTTGAGCATCTGACATTTTTCAATTTTTATGACCAAAAACTGAGACTCACTGCTCTGCTGACAAAAAATGATCCATTTGGACTTTTTACGTTAGCACAGGTTAGATCAGACCTAAAAAAAATCCAATTTAACCTGGCTATTTTAAAATGCTACTAATTAAAAGTATTTGCAGACCTCTGACTGCAGTTCTTCAAAGGCAAAGGATGAGTATGGAGCCAAAATGGTAACAGTTTAGAAAGATATTAAAAAGAGATTTGGCATTAAAAAATAAAACACTGTTAAATCAGACATTGAAAAAAAAAAATCACTTGCGCAGTTAAAAACAAAATAGGCTCCTTCACAGACCTTTCATTTTTATGTGTCCAGTGCAGAGGGACGACATTCCAGGTCCAGCCAGAAGACCGAAGGAAGCTGGCTTAAAAGGTTACTCCACTCTTTAGATGTCCTAAGGAAAGTGTGTCAGGGTTGATTCATTGGTCCTGGTGCAAAACAAGCCCAAACCAAAAGCCCTCCAGCACTGTGCTCAACATTATTTTGACATGACTCTAGTGTGGTATGTTTTAGTTTCAATAAATATGATTATGAACTGAAATATCCTCTTTATTTTGAACACTTTGTTACAGAAGTCTACTTCTTCACCTGTATAGTTTTTTCAGAGCACTGTATTGCAGCATCTTTGAGTGAAGCTGATTAATATTCCCTTTGTTGGATTAGACTAATAGACTGCACACTGTATATCTTTCTTGCTGACTGATAATAGAATCTAACATTATATTTCTCCCAAAAGAGACAGGAAATGATTTCTACTCTTAGAACATTGCATCTGATCCTTGAGACACTACTATATCCTGTATTACAGAAAAGCACCAAATCCGCTTAAAAACAGAGACTCGTGGTTCCTGGAGGGGAAGAAGATAAACAAAGCCGAAACATAAGAAAACCTTGAATGAAAGGTAAAAAAAAATAAAAAAAACCTGAAGCTAACATTAACAGTAGATAGAAAGGAACACTAATCAAATGAAGCTCGATATACAAGAATACACAAGAAACTAAAGTCCAACCACCTACAGATCATGAAAGTCCCCCACATCCACACATTCCCCAAAGAGTCTAGGCAGGAGGAACAAAACCAAACCCAATCCAGGTGGGAACAGGGGGCCTCAAAAGGAGGACAACAAGGAAAACAAAAAAATAACAGGCCTGGGATGTGGAGGTGGCCTGAGAGGGAGGGCAAGAAAACAACAAAACCAAACCAGAGTTCAGATGGACAAGCTGATTCAATGACCATGATGTTCCTGTTCTTTACAGGCCTGCAAACTCTGCTTACCTTTAACCTATAGGAAATCTTTTGACTTTTGCCAAGAGGAAGATGAGTGACACCAGACCCAACAATGAAGATGAGCATAAGGCAGCTATCAAAGCAGCCTGGGCTTCCATTACACCTACAGGCTGAGCTCCTCCATGCCACGGCGCATTGATGCAGTAATTCATACAGAAGGAGATGCAACCAGGTCACAGTGCAGAGAAATGAACTGACCTGATGTTTGTGCTCAAAACATCCATCTTTACCTATATGCCAAGTCATTAAAATTTCAAAAAATAATAGCTTAAAACATTTTTACGCAGGGTAAAAATGTTTTACTCTGCGTCATGAATTTCTTTATATGGTCGTTTCACTTTCTGAAATGACTGTCAAGAAATACTGCATTTTAGGCAATATTCACAATTTTTAGATGCACATGTGTGTGCACTTATTTCCTTAAATTTCACTAAACAAACTGATCCAACTGGAGTTTAACTACAGCTGTCCTTTTAATTATATGAAATTATGTACCGTTTTACTAAGTTTTTATACTCTTAACTGTAATATTCTATCTTGCAGTGACAGCATGACATGTTGCACTAAGTTTGGGTGGAATTTTCCAAGAACTGAAGAAATCGCATTCACCAAAATAAACCCCAAACATTAAATAGTTTTGCTAAGAGGTGTGTGCAATGTGTGGAATGACAAGAAATGTGAAAGCAGTGCAGAGGTGGATGTTGGCTGATATGGAAACTCACCTATGATGCAGATGTAAAAAGCCGCAATGATGTCCGCCTCTCTGGAGAGCCTCGAAGCAAAGGGATCACCACGCAGGAGGTATTGGGGAACATATGCGGCGTACGGCCATGTTGTGTTCTCCATCACTGCTATCAGTGGGGAATGTCCTGTGAAGTGAAAGGAAGAAGGTTGAAACAATAGAAGAGCTTCCTCAAATAGAAAACGCCTCACAAAGACACAAGGTTTCAGGTAAGCATTGCAGAAAAGCAACACTTCCTGTTCTGGCTCTGCTGCATAGATCAATGCATGAATAACTTTTTTTATCTAAATAAAAAACAAACAGCATTAAAAAATCTGACGCCACAAGTGTCAATAAGTAGCAAAACAGGAAATGACTGCAAAACTGGTGTTCTATACAGGGATGCACTGATTAACTTTTTTCACTTCTTATGCCGATACCAATATCTGAAGTTTAGTATCGGCTGATTCTGATCCGATACAGAAAAACAGCTGAATTGTCTTAAGAAGCTTTTATTATTATTATTATTATTATTATTATTATTATTATTATTATTATTTTATCACAGACATAAATGTACTGAATTACAAATTTGTCCAATAGGTCTGGACAGTACAGCATATTCTGAAGCACCAAAAGCTTCACAAACATGTAAAAACAGCACAATTTGAATGTGTTCAGTCAGTGTGATTAGCAGAACAGCCAATGTAAAAGAAAAATTAAAGAAACAAATATGTAAAAATAAACTGGAACAAACCTTCTTTCAAAAGGATCATACAGTGTAATTACATATTCTAAATATATTGTAAAATAAATAAAGCCTGACATTACAAACCATAAAATTAAACTAAATAGATCTGCTCTTATGGTTCGGGCACACTGATACCAGATGTAGAATTTATCAATATCGGTGCCAATGCAGATATTAATATCAGATCGGTGTTGCTCTACTTATATGCAGGGACTGGATTGTATGACTGCAAGATGGGTGTTTTCAATTTTTCTTCCACAGAAGCAAAAATACAAATTAAACAAAGAAATATTACAGGTTTTTACTGTCTAAATCAGTGCAATAAGTTTTGTATGTTTTTCCATATGGTGTATGTGTCTGATCAATTAACATGGTTGCTCTTTTAATTTGAAAAACAACAAGGTAAAGATGAATTAAGCTACTTAGCAGCTGCTCTTAATTGGCATCTGGTGGAAGTAATCTTGTATAAAAAGGATCTTATACAAGATCTTATAACTTTTTATACTTATTAAAAGTTATAAATATCTTCTAACAGCCTGCTTGGCATTCACATGTACATTTGAACTGCAACCGTAGTTCACTTCAACCCAACTCAGACCAAGGTTTCTGGCAGAGTTCACTTATTTGGTCCGCATCAGAGTTCATCCGCTCCTCCCCAAACGAAGCAGATTCTCTAGGCAAACAAACTAGAGTTCGATTAAAGTGGACTAAACACAGCTGGTGAGAAGACAACCTTCCAGATTTTGGTAATAAACTTCTTCCTTCAACTTCAAGGTTAAGTATAATTTAGTTTTGCACTTTATTTGAAAATGTGGGGGGGAAAAATTACGAGAGTCAATACTTTGGAAGGATACAGCTTCTAATTTGGTCTTCACCATTTATGGTGAAGACCCGGAATGTCACGGCTCCATTGTTATATGATCAAATCTGAGCCAAAGTACGTCAATAACAGCAGCCATAAAAAAAGAGCTGCTCAGACATTCCCCCAAACTCTTCAGACTTTCACATCTTATTATTCTTTCATATACAAAATTTCCTCTGTTGTAGTCCTGAAAACTTATCAATGCATTTTGTACTCCAACAGTGTCGTTAACCTGAAATGCTGGAACATTCCCACTTAGCCAGCTACATGTCTAATATATGAGCCGTTCACTCCAAACGAGTTTGATGTTCCGAACATACGGGACGTGAAATCAGAGGATGCAGGTGGAATGAGCACTTCCTTCCTGGTGAAAACACAGGGGTCAGAGGAGGTCGCTGTGAAGAAGATTGCATCATTCGCTAAATCCATCTTCACCAGTCTAAGACGACTGCAGCAGCTTAGGACAAACACCGGTTTTAGACATTTTGAATTTATATGGCAGACAGGAAAAATGGCAGACATTGGAGTAAAGATGCTGCAACATTCTGGCTTTATTCGGCTATTTCTGAACGTCATTGGCTTCTGTCTAAAATACATACAAATTTGATAGAAAAGACGATCTTGTAAAGATGTCTATGGAGGAAGAAAAAAAATGATGCAGTTGAAAGGCGGTTGGGGTGGATCACATGGTTCACCCAGGATGGCATTAATAAGATTTGTCTGGGCAGGACAATCTTTATTAGACAGGAAATTAGGGTAAATAAAGTCCAATTTTTGTTTGTTTACTGGGTCTAACAAAAAAAAAAAAAGTACTGGTAAACCACAGGAGGAGCTCTATGGCTCTCCAGGCCTTGGAGGGGATACCTGACATCTTTTTCTTTGTTATGTTGCAAAAAAAATGTCCAAGTATTTGGAGACTGCAGTTTTTAACTTCGGTAACAATATGATTTTTATATACTTGTTAAAACTGTCCCGATGTCCTGACAGTGTATGAGACAGATAACCTGTGAAAGAAATCCAGCTTCTCTGCCTCCTCCCTGTGGTTCTCCTTCCATCTGCAGACAAACACTGCTTCAAAATCAACCAATCAGAGCCAGGAGGAGGGTCTTATTGCTGTCAATCATGCTTGTGTAATTCACCCCTACCCCTTGATCTCTGCTACGCTACAGCTAGTTTCCCTGCAATGGAAACAGCCATGAATGCTAAGTCTAGTTAGAACAGCCACAGATGTTAGCAGATAAACAGTTTTCCTGTAATTGTAAGTTGATTCTCCACCATTATTACATTCAGCAGCATGTACAAGAGCATGATTGATGGCGCTAAGACCCTCCTCATCAACGCTTATATCTGAAACAGCTTCCACACAAAAAGATGCTTTACAGAAGTCGTGGAACAAAAACAATGAAAACAGTGCAACCAAACATTCACAGGTACACACATATATGACTGCAAACACACACACACATGCACACCTACATACAAACACACAGAGAGAGAAACACAAGGACCTCGCATGACTATTTAATTTTCCTTTGGGATTAATAAAGTATTTTTGAGCTGAATTGGCATGAGCGTCTGTGGACCTGCAAACGGCCACAAAGGGGACGCCGTCTCTACTGTCTGTAATGAAGACACACTGGAGATGTGCTAAACCACAACATTAAAGGTAACAAATTATTGAAAAAAAAGTAACAGTAACAATCCAAAACATCTACACCTGATAACAATGAAAAGCAAGAAAGTATGACCAATACATAAAAATAAATTAGAATATTTTAAAACAATAGTTTGAAAGCCAAAATAGGTCAAAACTATAACAGCATATTAGGGCCTTTGTAGATAAAAGAAAAGGGAGGAGTAAATCTCTGCAAAAAACATAGAAATTTTGGGATCAGCCTGAGAAATTTTCTAGAAAAGGCAAGGACAGTTTTGAGCTCCAAAAGCTGAAAATTTGTTAGAAAAAAGGTTTGAGATTAATTTCAGATTTTTTTAGACAAAACTTGGAAAATAATGAGTTTCAAAAGGTGAACATTTTATGGGAACTTTTCACATAATAAATCTTTTAAAAAATAAAATAAAATAGAAAAACAACATGCCGTGCCGTCATCCTCCTACAACATCTCCTCCATGTCCAACCTGAACCCAACAGCACTTTAATCACCACATGTACAAAGGAAGAAATTTAAATTAGTCCGTTTTTAACCAATTTGTAGACAAGCAGTTTGTTTACTTGCAAAGGAAACACTAAGTGTCTATGGAGAGGTAAAGTGCTGATCAGACCCCAGGGCAGGATTACAATCTGCTCTATTAAACTGTGTGTATCCAAGACTAAACCGAGAGATCACAAGATGAATCAAACATTCTTCTTTCAGTTCATTTATTTCCACGTGTCTAATGTGATCACAGTACAGTGAAGTACTGCTCATCGGTCAAATTCCTCCAGCCCTCTGACGTCTCAACATCAGACCAGCCAATGCTGTGAACATTCCAAAACAGTTGATGTTTGCCAAAAGGTTTAGAGTTTCTTATTTACGTCAGTGTCAGTGAATGGAAATTCTATTTACAGTTTTCCTCAGTTGATAAGCCTGTCGCGATAAGCAATAAATCAATTAATCGCATGATGGATTAAAATGAGCTGATTTTTTGAGTTGCAAGTGGTTTTTATTTCAGTTTTATTTTGGATTTTTGAAAACTTTTTGAGTTACAGTCTTACGCCTTCAGTACAAAATTAAAGTTTATCAGTCTTTGAGAGGATGAACCTGCATCCTTGTGCCATCAGTGATATTATTGATGACCTGCAATAGTCTCACTCTCTCAAAATGGACAGTTCATCAATCAGTGTCTGCATCATCAAAATGAAAGGATCGGACACCATTATTTATTAACATGTTATTTAAATGGCTTTATCGTTATGACTCGTCACTCTGTGATTTCCAATATGACAAAAACCAAAAAAAAAAAACAGGTCTGTTCCAAAACCTGAATATGCTCACAAAAGCAATACAGTATTTACACAGCATTTTGAATTTTGGTTAAAGTTAGACATTTTCAGGAAAGAACAAGAAAGAAAAAAATAAAATTGATAGATTTGTTTGAAATTGTTTGGAAGAAACTGGCGCAGGGCCAAATGGATTTACAATTTGTGAAGCATGAAACGGATAAAGTGATGAGCAGAAATGACTGAATGTTGGGGAGGTTCAACTAACAGCAAGAAAACAATTGAGAAAAACAATAAACATGTAAATAACCTTTATATTCACTCCATATTAACACCGAAAGTGCAAAAACGTACAGACTTCCGAATACAGAAGACTATAGCAGAATGACTCAGCTTTACCTGAACATATTAAGGCCTGAGGACGATGTTAACAAAAACAAGGCTGTTTTCATACCTGGTAGTCCAGCAGACTCAGTTCGATTGGAGACTAAAATTTCTATGAACTATTCTGCCCTTGGCCTGTGGTGACGCTGCACAAAGATTACTGAAAGAAATGACACAAAAACCTCTGAAGAAGACACTGAGCACAACTTCCTCCTTCATGAATGCAAACAAGAATGGAATGACATCAGATTTTCAAGACTTTAAGACACAAACCATTTCTCCCGCTAGCCTTTGGTTTGGTTGGATTTACCAGAATGCTTTATGCTAGGTAACGTAATTCTAAGCAACCAAGAGACAAAAGCTGATGCCTTAAAACTCAGACCCTCTTTATCTGCAAAATGAAGTAAAAATCATTACAAGTGAAGTAAAAAATAGGAGACAAAAAATGTAAAAAGAACACATATTAACAAAATAAATTGTGAGGAAAAACAAAAATTAGGAGACAAAAATGCATCAATAAGTAAATGGAAAAACATAATTTTAACATTAATTTTAAAACAGTAACATTCATATGACATGCTTAAATGTGTAATTTGTTGGAACAAAACTGACTAAATAAATATAAATATCAATAAAATTTTAAGACAAGGTAAAATTTAGAGTTTTTAAAATTAACTGTTGCATTTTAAATGTTTTGATTTATTTATTGGGCCGTTTAAATATTTCTGTCAGTTTCTGTCCTCCATAGGCACTAACCGATGTAGAGATAAATTCTCCATGTGTCAGAAAAGTTTATGCCAGCTTGTCAATTTCATCCTGACGTTTAAAGCCCAAACCCTCAGGGTGAATGACTCACACAGTTTAGTCTGAAGTGTCAAAGTGACACCAGGAGAAAACAGTGTGCAATTTCTCACTTTCTAAAATGGCAGAAGAAAATTTTACACTGGAACAACAGCTTTTCTTTTCTTTTCTGTTTTTTTAGTAATACATATGAAAGTGAGCAGAGCTCACCAACCACATAACTCTTGTGCAACTCAGGGAAAGGGTAGTTAAAGTTCAGGGTGATTAAAAAGTGAAACTCAGACACCTCTGAAGTGAGTGAGGTGTATTTTAAGGTTTTTGCCAAAGAGAAAAAACTTAAAAGGTTATCGCAGTGTTAATTAGGTTCATTATATTTACACTCCTGAATCTGTGCTTGTGACACACAATAAGTGTGAATAGACTGGTATTGGCAGTGGATGTTACTCAAGAGATCCAAGTATAAGGACTTAGAATTTTATCACGATGTTTTATGGCGTTATTGTGATAAACTTAATTTCTTTAAAAGTAATGTAAAACTTTTTAAGGTCTTAATCTTGCATATATTAATGTAACATTTAAGGATGCCCAGCCACCCTGTATTTTATGACTACATATTTCTATTTCTGTTCTAGCTGTTTGTTAGTGCAACCAAGTACATGTCTTTGTTTACACAATTAACTTTCCAAATTATCTGGATTTGCCAGTCACATTTGCAACATAAAAACATTAACTGTTTTTGCAATTGCGCCACTGATTAAAAAAATATTAATCCCAGGAGTAATTACCTGCACAATCGTAAACAACGGCCAACCTTAATAACTAATCTCTGTCTTCCTAATTGTATTTTTATATACATATATAAAATATTGCCTCTTAAGTTTTAAAGGTCATTCAACAGTAGAGATATTAATTTTAAACCCATGCAAAGTTGACAACAGTTGTGGACACAGAGAGCCTTCCCTCAGTGGAATCAATTAGTCTGCTCCGGGGAAACGTCTGTGTCAGTATGAGTTAATGTCTGGCCACACCTGGGCTTTAAACCAGGGGATCGACTGGGGCAAGAGGGGGGGGGGGCCTAACGGCTTGGTGCAGAAATGCAGCAGAAGACGCTGATCAAATATCTATAAGTTTGATGCAGTAAAAACTGGTGTTACCAGTAACAAATAGAAACAAATATTTAAAGCGATATCACTAAAGGCAGAGATGAGGGAATGAAAATACAAAGTGGTGATTCTGGATTCACTCTTTGCTGGTGTGATGGTTGAGTTAAAGAGGCAAAGAGCGGAGAGTGAGAACGCAGCAGCTGGAAGTCTTTACTCAAGTCAAGGAGCTGAGATAACCAGTCTGATTTATCTATTGAATCATCTTTATTGGCTGGATTTTATCGTCTATCTTTCTCTATTTTTGTGTTATCTAACAGCCTTAATAAACCTGAAGTCAAGGCTGAAGTATTTTTGGGGGACATTTTTATCTTTTCCAAAGTAGGACCCCTATATACCTATAAGTAACTAATCATGTTAATAAATCCAATATATTATTTCTTGTTTAATTTATGAAATAAAATATTTACGTTAGAAGCAATGACAATGTTTGAAAGCTTACATGAACATAAGTACTCCAGTTTAATATAAGACTCAGTTTGTATATATAAGATTATTTGTTGAGCGTTAAATGAACAGTCTCTTCTTTTCTCCAATAATTAGGATTAGGATTGTCATTAAAGTGTTTTTGAGCTCAGAAACTGTCAAGTTATTCATGCAGGGTTTCATCCGTTCACTTTTTCAGCCTCTCTGAAGGTTTTTCAATGCAAACTATATCAAGGTCTTAGACTTTCAAAGTCTATGTTACACACAGGAAATCGTTCTCAGCAGGGAAGAGACAGGGTTGGGTCAGACCCGTGTTTAGTTCACACAGCAGGTAGTAGCAGCATTTACCCAGGAGTGAAACCTTTGTGGCTTCCACTCTGCTTGTTTACTTCTGTGTGTCTTTCTCACTGCACCACAAAGCGCCTCAGAAAAACAAAATATGAGGGTCAATCTTAGCTTTCCTTACCCCACACACACAGAGCTGTCCAGAAGGGCAGATCTATTCAGTATAATTCTACGCTTTGTGCTCTGAGTGGCGTCATGTATTATTATTATTTTTTACATAATATTTAGAGTTCCTAATAGCGCTTTCTGAACCATTTGAAAGAAGGTTTGTTACAGTTTATTTTTTACACGTCTGACCAAAGGTACTCAACTTGTTGTTTCTGTCAGTTTCTGTTTCTTTCTTATTTATTTTCCATTGGCTGTTATTCTTCTTCTTGCACCGACTGAACAAATTAAAGTTGTTTTTACCAAACTGGTGAAGCTGTTGCTGTATTTAGGTGAGCTGTACTGGTGCAGAGTTGTCAGATCCAGTACATTTATGTGAGTTTAAAAAAACAAATGTCAGCGCTATTCTTCTGTACCGGATCGATGCTAAACGTCGGATTTCATTTCGGTACTGGATCTCTATAGTACCAACACATGTCGATTCATTTAGAAACGCCAACTAATCCAAGCTCTAAGCACTTCTCAAAATAATCCATGAGGTCTCATGCATTATTTTAAATTCATTCAATTAATCCTTGCATTGTTCTCCATAAATGAGGTAGTTCTGCATACACTCTTTCATAAATGATGATGATTTAAGAAGGATTTCAAAGGCTGCTCACTGCCTCAGTATGCATAAGGGCTAAACACATTGCTGACAGCTAAAGTTTATGAAATCAGTTTCCATAGGGAGGCTCCTGCCTGTCTGCTTACCTAATCCCAGTTGATGATTATTTTGACCAAGCAGTCTTTTTTTTCTTTTTCTTTTAAAGGACAAACACGGTTGTGTTTACAAGACAAACAAAATATTTGCTCTGTGAATCCAATCAAATGCATTGTTTGGTGCTCAGTTAGAATATGCAAGGTATAAAATCAGAAAGAGTTTTCAGTATTAACAAAATCCCTTCCTTCATGTATCTTTGAAAGCTTTATTACTTTTGATTCCAGCAGAAGAATTCAGATAAGAGAAAACCATTCTCTTATCCGGTTAAGGTGTCTGTCTTAATCACATATCTAAGACCAGACTAATCAAACACAGAGCTCTGACAGGTTGGATCACTTCATCTCGGAAGGATCAGCAGACCTCTGGATGAAGGACCTGGACTTCAAATTAGTTTGTCAATACTTTGAAAATCTGCTGTTTTAAATCACACAGGAAGAATCTCACACCATCCTGTCCCCACAACCATCTCCCATCCAACAGTTCTGTGTCGTTGAACGCTTCAATGTGATCAGTGCAATCTAAGAGTCTGGAAGGGTTATTTCATCTTATGGATCTCATGTGAAAGGTTTAGGCAGCAGACTCTGTTCTTCTAAAACTCGCTTTTTGAAAAGAGTCTCTGTCTGCTCTGAGAGAGATTCCATTTACGGGGCAAGTAATGCATTTTCTGCTCTGTGAGGAC
>NW_015116751.1:6767-30068 GCF_001443285.1 Poecilia latipinna | reverse complement strand
ACACACACACACACACACACACACACACACACACCAATTCAAATTCTGCCGGATCTACGCGGCTTTTCTAATTACATGGGTTTGCGCCTTTTGCTGCCAGGGAAGCTCATTTGGGTGCCGAGAGGAACTGTTGTGCTAAGAGCAAAGAAGGCTTGGAAGGATGATCCTTAATGAGGGGAATCAGTGGAACGTGTCTGATGGAGACATTTCTTCACGGAGCTGCTGGAGGGCTGGTGATGAAAAGCAGGCCTTCACCGCGGGCTGCGCTCTGCCACTCGACCCTTTCCTCCTCAGACATGCTGCGGCACATCCCAACAAGCAACTGTCACGCGGGGGGGCAATTAGAACTCTGATCTGCTTACACAGCCGGAAACACTTGCTTTGGCTGCAGGCGAACGGGAGAGAGGCCGGGGTCGGTGTCAAAAGTGGTTGTTAGAAGTCCGAGTGTTGTATTGCAGCGCTCTGACTGTATGGATTATTAGTCGAGGAAACAGAAGAAGAAGTCTAACACAGACTAAACCAAAGAGCTGCACTGGGGGAAACAGACCACCATGTTAGAATATTAAGCAGAAACTGGCATGAAATCTATTTGCTCTTTAACTGCTGTCGAGTTCTAATAGAACACGCTGCTGAAGAGGGTCCTGGGACTGCAGTCAGACTGACCACTAGGGTCGCGCTGTAAACCAGGGTCAGACTGAGCAGCGGTTTGCTGAGCGCCTCAGTGACAGGCTGAACTGGGGATGTTTTATAAATGAGCAATTCCCCTGAATCTAAATCCCCCATTTATCAGTCCTGCTCACAGAACTGACCAATCACACTTTCTACTTGGAGTCGGACTGAAAAGTATTCAGCAAGGAATGTTGTTGTTGGTTTCTAATTTTAGAAGGCTTTCAAAGCTAATGGATTTTGAACCACAACGTTAGTATAACGTTAAGCTGCTCATTAAAGTTTTGAATTCACTCACATCTAGTGGCGATAACTGCTAAATCTCACCGCTGGACTTTGCTGTTGTCTGGTTAGAGATTCTGAAGATATAATGACCTTAAGCAAAAATACCACAGGTGAATTATTTATTTATAAATAAATCTAAAAATGTAAAAGGAACAACATTTATGATTGTTGCTAAATAACATTGCATATTGCTGTGTCATTTATCACTGCAATAGCTTTAATAAAACTCCAGCAGCTATTGTATGTATTCTTGAGATGGTCTTGAACTACCATGGAAACCAGAGATCCAGTGAATGCATAACTTAGACAAAGCAACTCAGTTCAGAATCCAGTGTGTTTTTAAAAAGTTCTAAATGTATGTTTCTAAAATTAAGTCCTTAGACTGCTTTAAAATCATAAAAAAAATATTTGGCTCTATAAATATGTTCATGTCAGGTGTGAAATTTTGACATGGGATGACTATTTAATTTCTATTTAGTTTCTTTTTTTTTATGGAAATTTGCCGACATCTTCATTGTGTTCAGTGACTCGAGGTGGTTTCAGTTACTGGTAATTAGCGGCAATATTGTCATTGGTGGTGGAATTTGATCCAAATGCTGAGAGAAGTAACTGATATGAATATGAGAGAGGTGAATAAATACTGGGAGTGTGAATGCTGGAACAATAGACCAGACCGATTGACTAAAAAGCTGCATGTGTGAGGGAAGAAAAAGAGAGAGAGCATAGCCTAACAAACTAGCTAACTTTTTGCTTTGATCATGTGTAAGTGCAAATTTATATCCAGCCTGCTGGGCAACGTTTGTCTTTTCTACTGGCTCACTGCTGTTGCCAGCACATGCGATGGATGTTAAGTTCTGTTGGCGCCGCCACTGCTAGCCACTGCTAGCCACTGCTAGGCACTGACCTGCTGGCAGCATCTGTCCACTTAGAATTTCTTGAATAGTTATGTAGCAGAACTTTTTACTAATAGTATCTGAAATATGTGAAATTGCTCAAATTTGGGTTGCCATTAAATATAATCAAGTCTTTTTTTTTCTTCATTTGGACTCTATCGTGATAGCGTAGAAATTGAGTGATTCATTTGCAGCCTTTTCAGCAAATTTCTAGATCTTGTGTATTATGTGCATCAGTTGAACAAAATCCTGAAATCATGATTGAATCTTTTCTTAAGACTTGAGCAATAAAATAAAGAAGTCAGGTAAAAACCATAGAAAAAGAAGAAAACCTTTTCAAACGTAGGCTCAAAGGAGCATGCAGTGGAACAAAATGAAGCCACATCAGTCTTATCTGCAAACGGTCACAGACTGGCTCTTGTGATATTTTCTCAAGAGTGCAACTGTACTTTGACTAATTAAAGCAGAGAATAGAGTTTTACTCCTCCACCTGGTGGCTGGTGGCTTTTAAACCTCGTCGTTTGTGCGATAATGGGTTGAGAGCTGGCCCGCTGTTGTCCTCCATCAGCTGGAAACCCTCTTTCGCTGCAGCCCATTATTTCTGGTTATTAGAGTCATGTCCCATGGCTGCCGTGTCATTTTTCCCACCACAGGGCGTGCAGTACGAAATGGCAGTAGATTTTAAAGAAAGAGATGAGTAGAGGCAGTGTGTCCTGACCACCTGGCGCTAACTTTTAACTGTAATGTAGCTTAGGGTGGGGAAGGTTCTCTGGGAACTGATGTGTTAAGGTGTAATTGTGGTGATGTAAAATTTCTTAAGTTTTCTCTTGACAGTGTCAAGCAAGTAAGACCTTTCTTCTTCTTTTAAGAGTTATGCTAGGCCTTAATGGTCTTTATTGAACAGTACCTAGAAGGAAAATAGGGAGGAGAGAGAAGGGTAAGACATGAAGCAAATGGCCCGAGACCTGAGCCTCAGTGCATGAAGCCACCCAGCGCCACAGAGAAATGATTCTTTCTGCACTTTTTCTGCTTTTTCATCTAGTACTGAAATAAATCTGTTTTGTTTGCTTCCGTCTGCAGCTGGCTGCACCTTTGATGAGGACTCGGACTCTGGGTTATGTGAATACCGCCAGGGTCAAGACGACGACTTCGACTGGCAGTTGATCAAGACCTTCAACTGGCCAAACCCGACAGCAGACCTCCTGCCAGGTAGATTTTAACATGGCTCACAGGTCAAGGGTTAACTCACTTTCCAATAGAGTCCTTTGTGGACATCTTGGTCAAACTTGACCTTCTCTGTTTGGGGCCCTATCCCTACGTCTTGTGTATTTCATGTGCCACGCCTAAATTGTTGTCAATACAATTTAGGCGTGGCCGTACTTGCAAAATTGCACCCTAATTTAAGGAATAAAAGTTATTCCTTTTAGCGTTTTTGAATTTAGCAAGTTACAACCGCAAACTTGCATGAATAATGTTATGTTTTGGCCAGCTAAATTCAATTCCACACGTAAGGTAAGTCAAGTTTGATGAGTTCCAACGTATGATTTTCACATTAAGATTGTTTTCACATCTGATAGTCTGGTAGACTGGGGACCAAAGTTTTGACATTTGTTCCATTTTCAGTTGCTGTGGTTTTCTTTCACACTGCACTGAGTCAAACTGACCAAACACTTTGAAAAACCTGTTCCCCCTCCTCGCCTGTGGTGGCGCTGCACCAGTGACCACTGAGGGAAACATAAAAAACACAACTTCCTGTTTAACAAAATGTAAACAAAAATGGAGTGGAGTCAAATTTTAGCGATTGTAGGATTTGTCTTTTGTTCTGACAAAAGACCACGTGTCATTTCTCCCCCTAGCACTAGATTGCTGCATCTCTTTGATTATATTTACCCAGAATGCCCTGCACTATAGTTTGCTTCCTGCTGACTGCAAAACCGACATTCTGATGCCTTCAAATCTTACTTCAGCACCTGTAACCACATAAAGCTCTGGACTTCTACACATTAAACTGATCCTTTCAGCTTTAACAATAAAATAATTTCTTCCCAAAAGGCCAGCAGGCAAGACTCAGTCAAAATGTTTTCTGGAGTTCTGGTAGTTTTGGACCAAGAGTATTTCTTTAAAAGCACTTCATTTGAAGAAACCACAGGCAAGATTAGATGTTTTGAGATTCAAATCATTCTTTGACTTTTCAGCTATTAGTTTCTCTCATTAAACCTTAATAGCTGAGAGCTTAAACAGGCAACTAGTGACGGTCATTTTAAGTGTTGAGGAATTTAAACATATTGAATGTATTATCTGAAGTTAAAATCTGAATTTACAATGAGACAGCAGCTGACGAATGAGATCAGAGTGATGCTGCGGTCTTTAATGATGCTTCTGATTATTTATGAGACTTACAAACAGAATCTTTTGTAAATAATGTCCTAACTTTCTGTTGCTCCTTCTCAATGCATCATAATGCATCTTATTTATATCCTGGTTGGACTCTGCCTCCCAGCTTACCTGGGAAAATTTACAAATGTGAGGTGAAAAGAGAAAAAAAAGGAAAAAAAAACTATTGTGCTGGATCGAGCAGCAAGAAAAGAGTTGTGGCTGCTGTAGGTGACTCAAGGGGGACTTTGATCTTCCTCACCTTTTATGAATTGTTAAGGGAAATAAACTGTGCCTTATGGGATTAGCTGACTCTATGGACAACACAAGGTTAGCTTTATTGTCACTTTTTCAGACAGGAGTCCATTTTGCTATAGATTACCTTCAGACGTGGTGTTTGAAATTAAGACGGTGGTTTCTCCTACACTGACTTGCCTTCTATTGTGGAAGTCAAAGGGTTTCGTGGTGAATATGCTCAGATTTGTGTGTGAGCTGACCGCAAGCCTTACATCGTCAAAGAAACACCACTCATTCATTTTCTATACTTGCTTAATCCAGCTGAGGGTAGCGGGTGGCTGGAGTCCGTCCCAGCAGTCAAGGCTGGAGTACGCCCTGGGCAGGTAGCCAGACTGCACACACACTCACATTTAAACTGGAGCGGTTGTTAGTTCCAGCATGCAAGGGCTTTGGACCTAAAGCATGAAACCAGAACACCCAAACAAAACCTGTGTGTGGCAACAAACTTCCATAGAAGAAGAATAGCATGTTGGTATTTCAAACTGGCAGCCATCAACCTGTGATTTAACTATGCCAACAGCTGTTCCATGTAACCCTGTGGAACTTAAGACACAAAACTTTACATCATTGTACCATTTTCATATTTTTCCATATTTGAAATGCTTTTTTATTCTTTTTTTTATTTACATACTATTCTCGATGCATCGCTGTTGTGAATATTGGGACACTGTATTTAAGGGACACTGCATGCTACATGAGGAAATGAAGGAAAATGTGTCAAGTCTTTGAAATACTGTAAAAGTGTCGTTGGTGTGTGTGTGTGTGTGTATTGAGGTCAAGTGTGTGGAATCCAGTGTATTTGAGTTGGGTTTTGTTTCCGGTGAACGGTTTCACCGTCTCTGGAAGACATTTTAATGTTCTGTTTTGTTCCATGTTGCTTTCAGATTTATTTTTGCCAAGGTAAGTAATCTCCTTTACACAGCGAAACAAAGCATTAAAAGAATAATGTCATTTTTGTGCCACTGGTGTGCTTATATAATGCAGATGGACCCCAAACACTCAGCCAAAGCGACTTGGGAGTTTGTTAAAGTGGAATATTCTGCAATATTCAAGTCAGTCACCTGATCTGAACCCAGTTGAACATTTTTTTTTGTTGAAGATTAAAGTTAACACAGAAATGCCAGCAAGCAAACAAACAGCAACTGAAAACTGCTGCTGCCTGGAAGAGTCTTATGAAGGAGCTGTGACTTCAAGACTTTTACTTAATTCATATGTTCAGTTGTTTTTTTCATTTATTTACTTTAAATATGCAAACGATACCTAGCTTCCCACTTTTTGCATAACAAAATACATCTCACAATAGCAAATAGAAATTAAAGGAGCCACAACAAACCAATATGTATTTATACCTCTACAAATATGTGGTTTCCTCATCATCGCCATCTCAATTTGTGATGAACAGGCTGATCCTGACTTTGTTTTAGATCCTCAATTAAATTATTCCATAGCCTGACATCAGGAATAAACGGAAACTTTTCAAGATTGTTCGCGTGGTTAAGATTTTAAATTTATATCCCTGTATATTTCAGTTCCTTCAATAATAATAATACTATTGCATTAATTAAGTAATTATTTATATTTATGCAGTTCTCATGTTCAATCCACCTGAATGTTTCATTTAAAAAGAATTCTGGTCATTTAGACAACTGTAGCTCTCTATACAAGTCATGAGAGTTTATACATTTTATGACACTGTTTGTCTTAGCTGGAATGCTTAGAACAAACACACTGTTTTGTTCTTGATAGATCTTAATAGATCTGTCCCACACCAGCACGGTGTGGGACAGATGCTCCTGTATATGGGAGCATAATGCTCCCATATACAGGAGCATCATGGTGAGAGCTTTGTCTCTCCTTAGCAGGCAGCAGCTAGTTAGCATAGATGCTCTGACCATAAACTGAATACGAGCCACAAAAAGGAAGAAGATGCTGAACCGAAGGTAGCTGAAGGTTAGCGGCAGCGTGACGTTAGCCAGCCGGTTAGCACAGGAGGAGACATGTTAGTGGAGTAGAGGGATTTCCAGACCGACCTCAAATTATGTTCAGTAAAGAGTTTCCTCTTGTAGTACAGTATGCTCAATTAATTATACAAATAATTTAAAACAGCTTCAATTGGAATGTATGTGTGATTGAATTGACACATACTTTGTAAAGTGCCTTGAGACAACATTTGTTGTGAGTTGGCTCTATACAAATAAACTGAATTTAAATGAATTGAATTAATAGCAGAATATTTAAACCTGAGTGTGTGATTAGTGAAACCATTAATAATAAAATAAAGAACTCATTTGCAGATAAAAAAGAAGTCCTTTATAATTTGTAGCTGATTGTAAAGGGTTTACTGGCTTTCAGTAGAAGTACTTCCTAGTCACCTTATCTACTACCATCCTGTGGGTAGTGGCTGATCTCTACCAAGTTCTTTCTAACATGCTGATCAGGAAAAAAAAAAACACGTGAAAGAAATCAGGCTGGTTAATATTCTTGAAATCCCACAATCCCTCTTTCATGTGTCCTGGGAGCAGTGTGCTTTACTTTAGTCCTGGCTGAAATTTGAAGGAAATGTTGCCGTGGCGTTACCGCCATGATCTGCTTACTTACCAGATTTCCCCTGAGGTTACCACGGTCCCCTTTCCAATAGTCCTCGTCCTGATAGCTTGTCTCCTCGCTGTGGGCCCCCGGCTGCTTCACTGTGTAACTATGTCATATATACAAACACAGGTTGCCCCCGTCCAATCTGCTCTGACATTTTCTATGTTAATCTAGGCATGGACCAATGCTTTACACACACACACACACATATATATCCAGGTGTGAGCCCTGATGGTAGCCGGCCACTGGCTGCGCTAAATCACTGCCGGCAGACGTCTCCATCACTCATTCAGTGATATCCACTGCTTGTTCCGCTCCTCCAAGCACAGATCCCTTGAGGATTTCTGGGTATGTTAACAAACACCCTGGGACCGGTCGGGCTTTACATGGGTCATCGCTGATTACACTTCCTGCTGTTCTTCAGGGGCCCACAGTCCCCAGAAAGGTTGCTTCTTTTTTTTTTTTCAAATGGGATTGAACACATGCTTGGATGGCTGGTTTGTTTCTCTCAGATGCTGCCAGATAAAAAATGAAAGCTCAGTGCAACTGTGAGAAATCCTTTTATCCCAATAAACTCTTGGGATACCCATCATGCTTTGAGCACAAGCACAGAAAGTGATCAAAACGGAATAGTGAGTGCAGAAACACTGAAGCTAAAGGAAGTACGCAGCTGGAAACATGAAGGTTTGACTTTTACATTTACAACAGATTTAATGCATTAAAGCACTTCAGTGTAGGTATGGGCAATGCAGACAATAATATTCATAATCACTATGTTGTGACAGTATAATATGAGACATATTTTATGACATTTAACAAATATCAAAAACCTATTATCATACTCAGCTCATCACAACATTGAGAAAAATTTCAACAAAAATGTCCTTATCCAAAATATCAATAATATTGATACCAAGTCGGCATCAAACCAATACAAAGATCGATACTTTAGTTTCAGTTTCCCTTTTGAAATTTTATTTTATTTTTGTATTGCTGCATTTTTCTCAAATCTGCCTAAAAAAGATTTAGTTTTAATTTGCTCTTAAATAATTTTTTGCACTTTTTTTAAAAGCAAAAATACAAGCAAATTTGTTTTAATTTTTTTCTATTTGTCTTTTTTTATTATGTTAAAATATTATTAGAGTTTTTCATAGACACCAAATCAAATTCTTTATTCAAATTCTGTCCTATAAGGTTTGAACAAAATAATTCAAAAGAAAAAAAAACCACAAAAACACCTGAAGGTTAGAAGTTTGATGATATATCAAACCTAAATAATAAAGTATCGATATTAGTGATATCCTGATTGATACCAATATTTCCAACATTGCACAATTCTAATGGAAATCATATTTACATAAACAAGCTGTCCTGATGAAGATAATTCCCCTTTTCTCCTCATTCTGATACTTTGACTTGAACTAAAACACCATCTCTGGATACTGAATGATTTGCATTTCATTGGCCAACTGCTGTTTGTGTTGACATGCAGTTGAACGGATGTGGCGCCTACATATTTGGTGAGTGTATGTTAAAAATACTTTAAAAAGGGAAGTAAAGCTGAAACAAGACGGCTTATGTGTGAGCACCTTCTGTATCAGAAGTGTGGACATCATGGCCGTCTCTACAGTCCGCTTTAAGACGATGATCTCACTGGGAGGATCATGTCACACTGTCCATCAGGAAGCTCATTTAAGTTGCTCGATCTAATTCTTTTGGTTTCCTCCAGCAACCGAAAGATTGGGGGGGAAATGTACTAAAATTTGATTGAGATGGTCAACGATCAATCAAGTTTAATGTCAATTACACAAAAATCATCTTTGCACTAAGTAAGTGAGTGATGGTGATGCAGTAATACTTCTTCCCGGCTACAAGCACTCATTAATTCAGCCCTCGTCCTTTTTAAATATATGTCATTCTCTTTTTACAAAGTAGCCTTTTCCGCGACTGAAAGGTTATTTATCTCGTTTGCTTGGTTTTATACATTTTCTGTGTAACGTTTCCAATTTGTTTCCATAATGCACTGTTTTACCGCCATTTAATCTAGCAAATCAAAGGCCTGTCGATTTTTAATGTCAGGTGCGTTTATCACGGCTTTCTGTTCGGGAAAGCATCTTTCTAAGTGACACAGTCTAACCATAATCATAAATCAATGTTCAGATATGCCTGTTGCTGTGTATGAACTTCTTAAAAAGGACCAGTCTGGATGATTAAGCAGATAATCTAAACTTCAAGAAACCAAACACGATGAACATCACAACTGGGAAATGGTAGCTTGTGTCCCAAAGGTGATGTGTTCTGGAAATGATTGGTGGCTCCAGGCAGAGTGATCAAGGTTTTTCTTTTCTTTTCTTTTTTTTTATTTCATCAAAAAAAGCAAAAATTCTCCATGTGGAACTTTTCCATCAGCAGTGCTGACTTATCCTCTCTACTGAATGATAACGGCTCAAGAAAAGCAGTGAAATAGCAAAACTTGGTACCAAAATATCTGAAGATAAGAAAACCATCAACCAAGCGCGTCACCTCCCATGCCTGGCTGTGAGTTCCTCACATTGTGTACTTCAGGAGGGAGAATTGTGCATTTTTAACAGTCAGCAGCAAGAGTGCAGCTGACTAAAGGTGAAAAGAATGTACACTGCCTTTGTATTAAAGGGGCAACATTATGTCATTTCCAGGAACCTAGTGCAATTTTACAGCACAATCCAATAACTATTTTAACTTCAGTTGTTATAAAAATGCCATATACATATTAAATATGATATGTAAAATTTGACTGTGTAGTTTAACGACCTCTGTCTCTTTGAAAACTTCTGCTCTTTCCGAAAGAGCAGAAGTTCCTTCAGGAAGTCATGACAATATGACTCCAACATGGCTCCTCCATTAACCCTTTAATAAGGTTTTTTTTACCAGCGTTGCTCTGAGTAGCTCCTATAATGAGCTCAGCTGTTCAGTTAGATGTTTGCTACTTGTTGCAGGCTAGTCTATGGATTTGATTCAGTGCTATACTGAATCAAATCCATAGATTTGATTTTTACCTTCTGCTGTTTGGTTTGTGGTCACAAATTCTTCTGTGGAACGTAACTCCAAATATTTCATGGAAAGCTGCTTGACCCAGTATTGGTTGGTGTTTGGAAAGGAGCAAATCAAGGAATGTCCACTGCAGATGTTAGCTTGTGTGGTAATGCTAACACAGCTTCCACTGTGTGCAGTTTTACAGCACAATGCATTTAATAGTATATTTGGTGTTTTGTTTTTTTTTAATTGTTAAATAGACAGTTATATACGTGTTTTTATTCAGGGCGGTTGTGGTCCCTAACCTCTACAAATATGTGGGTCCACTGTATGCTCATTCTAGAAACAAACGTGCCATTATTTTATTTTATGTTATTTTTTTCAGAAAAGAAAAAAAAAATAAAGATGATTGAGATGTCGCCCAAAGTGGTTTGAAAATGTGATCCAGATTAGTTTGGAAAACTCAGATTTTTCTTGAAAACTTAGTGTATCGCTCTCAGCTTATGAGTCTTAACATGAGAGTCCCTTTGAGCCCCTGTGAGTGCTCTGCTGAAAGTGGATTTGCATTATTTATTAGCTTTGCCTATGCCCCTTAGTGCTTCCCTGACCTCTTTTAATACCTGGCATTAACAAAGTGTTGCACTGTCAGCAACTTTCAGGTCCAAACACTCCAAATCAGCCGCCGCTCTCTAATACCCCCTCTGATTATTAAAGGTTGGTTCTGCTCCCTGTGGCATTGCTCTGGTGACTCGTCTCAAACAACAATTCACACTTGGTCGCATATGTTCCCATCACATGTTCCCATTAGATGCATGCTGCCTCAGACGTCAGTGGTCTTGATTCTTTTTCAGCAAGTCGGTAGAAAAGACATTTAGGAGAACTCTGATAATATTCTGTCAACAGCTGATAAAAACAATAGGAAAATTGTTGTATAATCTTTGCTTGTTGGTCTAAATTGGTAACTTGAACAGCTCTGTTGGTGTAGATCAGGGGTGTCAAACTCCAGTCCTCAAGGGCCGCTGTCCTGCAGTGTTTAGATGTGCCACAGGTAAAAAACAGTGGAATGAAATGGCTTAATTACCTCCTCCCTGTGTAGATCGGTTCTCCTGAGCCTTGCTAATGACCTAATTATTCTTTTCAGGTGTGGTGCAGCAGAGGCACATCTAAAAGTTGCAGGACAGCGGCCCTTGAGGACTGGAGTTTGACACCCCTGGTGTAGATTGTCAAAAATACTTTCAGATATTTATGGCGAGTGTATTCTTGCTGCATTATTTCATAGCTTTGGTGTGAATAGGATTAAGTTTACTGCCCAGTGCTGTGGCCTGTGGCTCGTATTCTGATTAAAGCTGTTTTCTTGCACACACTTTTTATACCCTGTTCACCAGTGGTTGTTTAAATCTAAACTTCGAAAGGTGTTCAAACGTGAGCTGAAATACAGTGTGTTAGCTGGCAATAAAGCATCAGCCAAATTTTTGTTGATCATGATTGGTTTGTAAAAGCAATAAAAAGGGTAAAGTATCCAAGGTGGGCAAGTATTTTTTTTTATTGGCAATATACACACTTGAGTGCAATCAATTATCCGGAGAGGTGTCTGTAGCTGGAGGGGTCTTAGATGGAGCAGAATGCAGGTGAGAGGCAGCAGAGCAATAAGCCGGATAGCTGATCGCAGCTTGGACGGGCATGGAAATGAAAATACACAGACTGACGTCACATTTCACTAAAACATCTAAATTAAGACAACATGATTATAAAGTTGACATTTTTAGTTCTCTTTAGCATCTTAAATTAGCTGGGAGTACTGTTAGCATGGCTAACTGCAAGCAGCAGTCTATCCAATGAAGGGATGCACTGATATGAAAATCTGAGCTGGTCTCGATATCCAATAATAACATTGCTGTAATGGTTAATAACTGATATTAATATTTATAAATTAGATATATATTTCATTACCATTTCAACATTATAAAACCGACCACACTGACTTCAATAAATATCGCTTCTTTTAATACCAGTTTCATTTCTATCGATTCATTGTTCCTAAACTCGTAGTTGTTTTGTTTTTAAAGTCATCTAATTTGTCTGATAACTTTTCTTTTTTTGTTTCTTCTGTCGATGGTTTCTAACAGCTCTTTTCTTACACCCTTATTCTTTTTTCCATTTTCTTTCTTCATCTCATTTCACTTCCTCCACCCTCTCTCCTCATAATTCAGGTTTTGGTAGGCCATCTCGAGGACACATTTCCACATCCACTTAATGCAAATGTGTTGCCGTCATAGTAATCTTTTCAACTGTGTTGATGTATTACCTCTCTTAAGCAGCACCCACCGGGACCACAACTTCCCTTATCTGAGCTACCAAAGGCCTTAAAACATTCTGAAACCACCCAACTGTCAGCTAATTTCAATATGAAATGGACCCGGGAAGAATTCCAGCACTAATGGAAATTACCTAACTATTTCATGAATCTACACTTGAAGAAAGCCATCTCATTAATAAAAAATAAAAAATAAAGGAAGTGCAAAAGAAATGTAGATGCCTGTTCATATTAAAAACTAACTAATGTGTCGTTTCAAAAGAAGCCAGGCCAAATTCAAACCAGGTGAAGAGAGAAGATTCACTCAGTCTACAGGTAATGAATCAGACTAATTCCTGGTGAGTGTCGGACTTTGCTGGGACACAACTTCTCAGTTCTGAGGCAAAATGTCTGGAGTTTTGGTTGCTCCATGACTCATCTCTGGTTTTATTTGGTGATGTGGTCTCATTAGCCTCATCAAGCAGGAACCTCCAGGAGACATCAAAGAATTGGCATCTGTAAATCTGGGACCATCGTCCTCTGGCGGAAAAGAATTCCCGGCCAACTTCGCTTTGCTCTTTTCCATCAAATGTTGCAACACTCAATGAACATATTGACTCTAGCTCAGAGGTCGCGTTAACCGAATATTTTCTGTATTTGACCGGTTGTTTATACAATCAACGCAGATTCCGTTGTTGTAAATAAGTAAACTTAACTCATCCTGCGGTTTTAATAAAAGGAGCCTTCTTTGTTCACGTTACCCTCCCGCGCCCAGAAGGAGAGAAGGAGAGCGGCGTTCTGGACTGCACAGGGTAAAAAACTCACAGAATTCAACTGATCGGTTTGGATCAGACAGATCCAACTGACTGATGAACTAACGCAGATTTCTCTGCAGATACGACCAGGAGGAATTTGTGAAGCTGTGCATTCAGACCGCAGCGGGTGAAGTGACCGTAATTTAAGTGGAGTCTTTAATTTAATTTATTATTTGTTATTGGGGCCACAGTGATTTTTGTCACTATGGAGAAAAAGTTAAATGTGTTTATCTGCTTTATGTGTGATGGGATCTGGTTTCGGTTGAACTAGGTGCTAAACCGCATAAAAATGTGGCTAAATAGCCGATGTTAATATGTTTATAATTTGACGGGTAAAAATAGTACATGAACGATTTTTTTTTTAATGCTGTCGTTCAAGATGATGGTTAACAAAATCGTTTAGCACAACCTCTGCTTTAGCTTATAAGCTTAACCAAATGATCGTGTTTAAAATCTTATCTACAGTGTTTGCTATTCTCTTGTCTCTAAAAACACGATTTTTTTGGACTCACCAGTCTGTTCTCAAAGCAAACCAGAACAAAGAGAATGGAGCGAGGCACTCTGACAATTAGTAACAATGTCTTTGCCCTTTTTAGAATAATGTCTGTCCTGATGCACTGAAGAAGCTGCTGCCGCTACTCTTTCTCAGAAGTCTGTGAGTTAGTGTGATGTTGGTGCTGACACTCGGTCTGGTAATTAGAGAGACAGGCCGGCTCAGAGACTTTCTCTCCTTAACCGTTACTCTGTTGACTCAGCTGCTCTCTGAATCAGCCGCCTCAGAGCCTTTCTGCTATTACACACCAGCTAAGCACCAAATTTCTTCCAACATAAACTTGGGGTATTTCCTCCAGTGGTTGATGCCTTATAATCTCACTAAGTGACCCACTTTGTTGTCCCACTGTGTTTCCCCAAACTCCTCTAAACCAACATGTACAGAAAGCACCAGCCGACCTGGTGGTGCGTGTGTGGTCCAAGCTAATGTCTCTAGTAAGCATTGATGTCCAGGGGGAATATGGAGACTGACGAGACATTTTTCAAAGCTTTGTGAAAAAAAAAGAAAGGTAAGAAGGAGCCCATCAAACGTTAGCTTTGTGGAAGAAAAACTAAACAATGTGCATTCTAGAGTTGCTGAACTGCCACTTTTACTGTCACCGTTACGTTTTGCAAGTCTGGAGAATATCAAAGAATGTGTTTTAATAAGGGAACAAGGCTGCAGACTTTTAGTCGTAGTTGTGATCTCAAAGGTTTCTGCACATTTCTACACTCACAAAGCTTTTACTTACTATGACACAAAACTGTGAAAATGAATAATTTCATGTGAACACCTGGCTTGTCATTGTTTGAATTATTTGGGCACCCAATATTGTTTTCTTGAATTGTTGGATTGTTTTCTATTCTGCTGTTGCCCTTTAATAGGTAAATACAAAACTAACTAGCTCGTCCAATAATACACCAGGAACTGATGTTGTGTGCTGTGTTGTTTCAGTCGCTGATAATGTTAGATATGCTAATGGGTGACACTGGCTGATGTTTTTAAATGTCACGCTACTGGCAGCGTTTCCACATTGTGTATTCCATTACACAGATTGAGTGCATAAACAAAATGAAAAAGAGCAAATATAATATTTGTTGGCTAAAAATCAACTAAACGAAAGTAGTGCTTACAGAATGTCAAACTGACAAAGATTTATAATATTGATTTTGGTGGTTGCCTAAAGAGGTATTTATAATTAAAACATGTATGTTTTTTTAAATTTATTTTCAGACCAGCCATTTTCTGAATATTTCAGACTTATTTCTAAGTACTCAATTACTAAACGTGGAAAACAGGTCAGGCATTAGATTTTGTAATCTGTGAAAGTCACAATATTTCTCTTAAAAAGGAATCTGTCCAGTTGCTGTGGATGTATCACTTCCTCTGGGGATTTAAAGTAAGCTAGCTTACAGTTAGCATAGCTTACTATTTCAGCTGCTAGGAACACCGTAGCATGTTCTTCATAGCTTCCTCGCTGTACTAAGTTAAGTACCTATTTCACAATTCAGGCTAAGTTGTTGTTTTTAAGTTAATGTCTTTTTCTATATCGCAGGGGTCCCCAAACTTTTTCCTGCGAGGGCCACATAGCTGTTCCTTTTTCTGGTCGGGGGCCGGTCTTAGTTTTCGGAGAAAGAAAATTCTTCCGGGGGGGTGCACATTCGCGCTTTTAGATAGATTTTTACCCAGAATGCAAATGGAAAAAACCGTGAGTGAAACGGTGACTGGGACTGACTAGTATATATTCCATTGAGGGAAAATTAGTTTCACATCTGCTCAAGAGCCCCCTGGTGGTTGAAGAAAAATCCACATAGAAACCGGAAAATACAATACATGAAAAAAAAACACTGAATGCCATCTGGTATGAGGAGGCGGGCCGGATCCGGCATTGTTCAGGGGGCTGGACCAAATGACGTGGCGGGCCGGATCCGGCCCGCGGGCCGTAGTTTGGGGACCCCTGCTATATAGAATTAACAATAAAATATATATACTTCTATTTGGGCTAAGTGACCACACTGCTGTACATGAGTAATATAAACATTTTCCATTACTTTTAATTTGGTTTCCTGTACATGATAGAAAATGGAAAAAAAAATGATTGAGAGGCAAGATATGAATAATATTTAATTGTCAGAACAATTGTTTCCTAAATTAAAGGATAACATTTGGTGGGCTCTAGATTAAAACTGAAATACTTTGACTGATAAAAATGTTAACTGGAAAGTTTTGCGCTGAACAGACATTCTTTAAAACACAAGTTGAGCTTCATGCTCTTAGAAAACACATACAGGAAATGATTGAAAGCTGTGTTTGCATTTGGACCACCTGATCATTTTCAGTCTTTACTGTGAATTCTACAAGAAATGTGACTGAACAGCTAGCTAATTGGTGACAGAATATTTGAAGCCGACAGAAATGGAGTGATCTAAGAAATACAATTCTTGTCTGAGTTATCAGGATTCCTCCTTCACATGTGGGTAAGGTATTCATAACAGTCTACATTGGCGCTTTCTTAAAGAAACGCAGCTCCTTTTGCTGTGTACTTGGAGCTTTGAAACTTTGCAGGCTTGAAAGGAATACTGTGAAGGGGAGGTAAGAAAAAAATCCTAATCCTACCTCTTTAATGCCTGTAACATTTTCCTTTTCCATGCTCCTCCCTGCTGGTAGCACGCTGAGTGCAATGAATCTCTCCGTGTGTGAAAGTATCTCCCAGTCCAACGTTTCTTTTCAGCTCATGTGCTGCATATCATTTGCCCCTGTGGTGGCCCGACTCCCTTAATTCCCATTTCCATCTGGGGCCTGCAGCTCTGTCTGGCTGCAGGTTGTTGTTGTTGCTCATGCAAGGGGCTGCTTCTCCTGCCGAGCCCTGGGCGGCTGATAAAATTCTGGTTGACACAAAGGGATGACACGCTGTAGTTATCGAACAGAAAACAGCCGGCCACTTTTCACCACAGTCGACCTCCCATGTGGGTAATTGGCTTCCGCTTCTGCTCCTTCTTCTCTTCGTTCTCCACTGATGAGTGCAATATAATTTTCTTCCACGAGCTACTCTTTGCCCTGTGGAAATTTAAAGTTTGCGAGTCTGAAATTTGAAAATGGTAGGACTGAACATAACCCACAGCTACAGATGCTGTTGGAGAAATTTCAATTAGAGCCTGCCAAAGAGTATGATGGCCGAAGGAAATGACTTCGCTTCTTTCAATCATTTACCGTCAACGTGTTGAACATCACCTGGAATTTAATGTAGTACAACTCGAAACAGAATTCATGATACAACCAGCAAACAAAAGCAGGAAGTGAACTACAGGCCTTTCTGGGTAAATGCAACCGAAAGAAACATGAGTCTAGTGCTAGCGGGACAAATCTCTCGTTTTCTTTTGTCTTTGGCAAAAGAAAATGAGACACTGAAAATGGCTACAACTGTTAAAATCTGGCAGTACTCCATTTTGGTTTACATTTCATAAAGAAGGAAGTTTTGCTCATGTATTCTTCAGAGGTTTTTGTTGTAGCGCCTCCACAGGTGAGGGAGGGAACAGTTTGCTCAAGCAGTTTGGTTCATTTGACTCAGTGCAAAGAAATGTCAAACTTACCATTTTGATTCGTAGCCAGAACTTCCACTCTGGTTTCATCAGACTGTAAGACTTTCTCCCATAAACCTTTAGAGATTTCACCAGTCTTCACCAGAAAAGGCTTCTGATTTGCAATCCTGTTTGTTAGTCCAGACGTAAAGAAACCAGCCACATTTAAAATACAACCAGTTCTAACTAGAAATATACTCACTCTTGTCCCTCCCTGAACTGCTTCTGTTTTCCATTTTGGCCTCTTTTCCCATTTTTTGAAGATTTTGGTGGCTCTAATGTCCTTTATTTGAAAGTAGCTTGACAGGAAAGAGGGAGAAGACGTGTGGTAAATGTCTCCGTATGTGGGTCATGCTTTGCCCCTGCGCCACCACACCACCCCTTCCCAGTTTGTTTTTATGTTCATTTTGAACTTAAACATTTAAGTTTTTATGCAACTATTGTTGAATGTATTTACTGTGCCATTGTAAATATGTATTCTGTTTCTTCTCCTCACTTATGTGAGCAGCTGAAAGCGTTCTGCCAGAAGGTGTGCTCTGACTCGCTGCAGATGATTGGATGGGCAGGGGGGATCACAGGAGGAATTCTGCTCGCAAATCCTTATGTAGAGATGAACTAACTCGTTCTCCTGCGGCGTTTATCAGAAAGAAGTAAAAGAAAAGAGAGATGATACGCAATTCCTCACTTGGCAGACTCCATCCGCATTGCAGGATTTGTTGTTCCAGGCAGCTATCGAGATCTCCGGCCTTTAACTCCCACAGAGCCGGATGCAGGACTGTGATTGGGCAGCCCACACTCCTGCAGATTTGTTTTTGGGCAGAGCTTCAGGCTTTTATTGTATCATAGTTGTTGACTGTTTTTGACTTCGTGCCAGAGTGAAAAAGCAAATATGAGGTTATAACCTTCAAGGCTGCTTTCAGCTTAAATGTTGGAGGGGTTTATTTATTTCTTTGCCCCGTTTGCTTTGCCAAAGAAATGTTGAGGCAAAAGAGAAGAAAGCCTTCATTTTCCACAGACTTACAGCACTTCACTATGTTGAAAAGATAAACCGAGAAATCCTCTGGAGAATTTTTCACAAAACTAATTAACTCTATGTTTTTATTTCTAACGAAGGCTTAGATTAATCTTAGAAGGCCAATTTATTTTGGACAGTTTTAATTGGGTGTGTAGTGATCGTTCCTTATAGAAACCACGTCTTAACTGCTGATTTTCGTTCGGATTCCCTGATATTCTCTGGTGAAGAGGTGAAGAGTTGTGTGGTGATGGCGTTGGGAGATAAGGAAAGTTTATTTCCCCCCAGCAATCCAGTAATTAATTGGATGAGAGCGGGTTGAGTAATCTTGTTTTCCATGGTTCTTAACCACCCTTGTTCTGGAAATTGGGCACTTCTAAGTCCCTCCTTAAAGACCCGACAGTGACAGAGAGACAGAGAGACATCCACGTCTCAGCAGTCCGTCCACTTCACCCTTCCATCCCCCACCGCCTGCCTTTTGCTCGTTTTCTCCTCTTTTTACTGTAGTGATAAAGAAAATGTGTGTAATTAGGTGACTCAGTCTCAGAAAAGTTTCAGCTTCGCACAGAATAATGTTTTTTTTATTGTTGTTTATTTAGAGACATTTTAACAAATTAGTTTGAATTCTGTACACATTTGTGGGGTTAAAGTAAAGCCATTGGAACTTAGAGCTTTGGTTTTCACCCTCCCTGTAAACAGGTTTTCAAGATGCTGATCTATTTCCTGTAGGAGGATTTCTGGAGCTTTAGGAAGTTTTCCACATAATTAACTGAATGAACATGATAATCACAGCTGTTACTACATGATATCCCTGAGTGAGCATACTGTACTATACTTTTTTTTTTTCCTTTTTACCACAGTGACAAGGTTTGGGATTTAATTTGATTACGTTTAGCAGACTATGATGTGGTTAAAATATAAATGTGTCCTGGCATATAGAGGTGCGCAACACTAGATATTTTGGTATCGATACAATATCAAATAAATACACTTTACAGATACCAATATCAGTATCAGTACTTGTACTGAAACTGATACTTTTTATGATTGAGGTTTGACGCATCATCAAACTTCTGACCTTCAGGTGTTTTTGTGGGCTAAATCTTTATTGAATCTTGTAATATCAAATGGTATGGTGCCTATAAGCATCAAGAAAAACAACAATAAACAATACAAGTGATGCGTGGTTCAGAAATCCGGATCATGCAGCAATCAGAATACTATGGCACTGTTTGGCATAAGACCTGAGTTCCTCCTGACAGATTCTCAGGGCCAACAAGGAGCTGGAAGTCCCTATCAGTCTCCCACACACCTTGGCTTGGTTCAGTACAGGGATGTAAAAAAAGGAATTAAAGCTGGAAAGTTTTAAGAGGCTTTACTTTGACAGTGTTTAGTTCAAAGCACCATTATGTCTGCAAGAAGACAACTCAGACCTGCTGCTGTTTTGATGGTTAAAGCAGTAACTGTGTTATAATGTGAATAACGAGAACACAAAGAGCGTTTCAGAAACCGCAAGGAATGTCATTATTTCAGCTGATGTTTTTATTATTATTATTATTATTATTATTATTATTATTATTATTATACCAATAGGCTGGAAGAAATAAATCCTGCACCATAATGGTGTTTGCAGAAAGTTAGGAATCTAAAGTCGGTTTAGGACAATATTTATTTAGTTTTAGGGAAACTTTGTTAAGTCACTGTAGCACAGTTTTAAATGTTTATGTTTAATGTTATTTTAAATTGTCGTGTCTTCCCTGTGGGTTTTATTGCATCCTGGTTGTCGACTTTAGTTATTTTTTTTGTACTTGTTGATATCCTCAGTTTGTTTTGTATTTAGTCGTCCTATTTGATAATGTGCTGATGGGTGCTGGAGAATCTTGTGATAATGATAATATTTGCAAGAAAAACAAACAAATGCACTGACAATGTCACCTTTCATCTCTTTCTCATCCCTGCTTCATATTCTATGTGACCTTTAACCTTTTAGGGAATGCCATCTGTGTCTGGTCTGAGTGTCTGCTGCTGTGGGACACTTTCCAACTGGCTTAATATTACATTAACATGTTAAAGGGAAGTTCATAGCGCTTTGAATATGTTAGCCTGAATGATTGCACTCCCAATAGTTCTCTTTTGGTCTGGTCACTGCTTTCCTACCCACTGACCTGGATTCCTCCAGAAGAATTTCAACTGGGTCAATGAGCGAACAGGAGAAGTTGTGAATGATGACAGTGTTTTAGAATTATAGTCTACCTGTAGTTTTAGCGATGGCAGCAGAGAGAGTGAACAAAGCCGTTCAGTCAGTGTTGGCCACTCTTCTAAATATTGAATTAGAAGAACAGTCGCCTCATTCAGCTCAGCTCTTCTCTCTTCGCTGTGGAGGACGATTGTTTACAGGTAATTTCCAGTAATCTGTTGGGATTGTGAACTCACCCTGTGACAGCTTCACACAACAAGAAGCTGAACAACTTTAGAGTTCTGTTCACTTACTGAGCTTACCTGAACCTGTGCTGTCACAGAGTCAGCCTCGGAGCTTTGGTAACTTCGAATTGTTCCCAATACCAGACAAGCATTATCTTTGTAGAATATGTTATTAGTACAAAGATCTAACTTGAATATATCTAACACTATTCTTCATGTACCAGTCAGCCAACGCTGCTTCAGATAACAAGTGTTTTTCTCACTGCAGACTCTGCTCCAGTTTTGGGACAAACTCTGCAAAAACTACAATTTTCTTAAATACATCTCACATTTGCTGTCATTTTGTCCTTTAACTCCCCCAACAACTCATTCTGCTGTCGAACTGCAGATCTCCTTCAGAGTCAACAGACTTGAGAAGGATGCTACCATGACATGATCTTGTTATTTTTCTCAAGCTGTTGTGATTCCACAGTGATATGAAGAACAGCAAAGTAAAAAAAAACAAAACAAAAAAACCGTTTTCATATAGAGAATACAGAGAGAGCTAGTGTTGGATGTGAAGCCATGTCATTTGCATCCATCATCCCGAAAAGGGTCACAAAGTCGGTTCTGGGACTTCAGTGAGCCACAATGAGAGTTATTATTCATAACTGGAGAAAACATGAAACCCAAACTTTCCCTTCAACATCACATTAATGACTCATGTAGAAGATCAACATCTGACGCCCTACAGATGTGTCAAAATCATGACTGATTCTGATACTGAAAAAAACAACAACACTGCAGCTACAGGCCATGAAGAATTCACATGGATAGGAATTGTTTTACTCCTGTTTTCTTGAGTCAGATTTAACTTTTATTTGTTGAGTCCGTCAAATAAACAGACAGATTTCATTATAAAAATGTGCAGCAGAGTGATAGTCCTTGTAGATTTCTCCCAGCTCAACAGAAACAGGCACAACGAAGGCCAACGTTATGCTTGCTAGCTTAAGCTGCAGATTACTGCCATCTGATGCATAGTGGTACATGTGTTAATTTGTCCCTGTTAGTGTAATATTACCTTACAGGCAATATAAGGCAATATCACCTTATATTGTTATTATCATGAATGCGTATTTTTGTGTTTTTGTTCTCTGTGGGTGTAAAATAAATCGTCTCTCTACAATACAGTTTATCTTGAAGCTGATCTTGATCGCTCTGCTCTTTACCAACTTGATACTTTAGAAGTCTTTTTTGAAGACATGGGGTGCTTTCCAAGAGACATCAGAAATGAATAATCAACATCAATCATAGTATGGCAATGTTTTCATTGCCTTTGGGCAACGGTGGCTCAGGAGGTAGAAGTACATCCTGCAACTTGGTGGGTTGGTGGTTTCAACCACTGGTTTGTCAGTCTGCTGTTGTGTCCTTGAGTAAGGCACATTAGAAAAAAATGCTATGGATTACTGTCCTGTATGATCAGTGGTGCCCAAAGTCGGTTCTGGGGGGGTCGACATCCTACATGTTTTAGGTCTCTCCCTGGTTTAACACACCTGCATCAAATGATGACTCATTAGAAGGCCTGAGAAGAACATTGACATGTTCAGGAGGTTGTTACCACCACCAGGTTTTACAGCCAGGTTATCATCTTCTCTTAGCTTACTAATTTTAGTTTTTGTTCCTTCTATACTGCACTCCTATCAGCCTGGTTCTGATAGTCTTTTCAACTTCTTCATTGAGAAAGGTTTTCAATTTTTCTTTTCGGTTTTTGGTTTTCTTTCTGAGCATTTAGTCGAGGCGGTACTGTCATCTGAATGATTGCTGTGTTTTAGTGTATTTCAGTGTAAGTAATGTTGCATCGTTCCGGTTTTGCATTTTCAGTTTTTGTGCTGACAGCTCCTGCTGTTCAGATCGTAGATGAGCTTGATCGGATGCAGAGGTGTTCATTGTAAGGCTCTTTGCTAGCAATATGAGGTTAGCTTCTCATGAAAGATACATTTTCACTGTATTTGTGACTGACCTCCACAAAACTAGGAACTAGGCAAGGTAGTTAATTTAATTATCAGTGAGTGGTTTAATAAAGATGTAACTGAAATATAATTTGCTGTTCAAGGACAAACTGTGTCTTTTGTAACATGTTAAAAGGGCGGTATTATGTACTTTCCAAGCACTTAGTGGCATTTTATAGCATAATAAAGTCACTACATTACATTCAATTGTTATTAAAAATGCTGCATATATTATATATGTTATTTGACTTTGCAATTTGATGCCTTGAATTTGTATCTCTGTCTCTTTAAGAAGCTCCTGCTCTTTCCACCACTCCTCCTTCCATACGTCTTCATAACTTTGCTCCTCCATTAAGCCATTTAAGGCATTCTTAGGAGAGTTGAACTGAGACGTATTTTCCATGATAATCTCAGCAGATGCACAGTTTCATCAGGTGTATGCACATTGCTGCTGCCGCTAGTCTGGGGAAGCTGGGAGGCGGGGGGGGGGGGGGGGCGCCCTGGGGGGGGGGTGGAATAAAACACACCCTAACAGTTGTTTTTTTTT
>NW_015116751.1:0-3585 GCF_001443285.1 Poecilia latipinna | reverse complement strand
GGGGGGGGCGGGGGGGGGGGGGGGGGGGGGGGGGGGGGGGGGGGGGGGGGGGGGGGGGGGGGGGGGGGGGCAGCTCTGTGAGGCGGATGCATTAAACAGCACCTTAGCAGTGCTTTTGATTAAAAAAAAAACAAACAAAAACAAAAACAAAACACGTTCAATTATCTCTTCTGTTAGTCTGTAGGTGTGAACAGGATTCAGATTTCCTTCAGTTACCTTTAGTTCTGATGTTTTTCATTCACAAGCATTAAAGACTGTCATGAAGCCTTGGTATGTTTGAGACAGAGTACTACACATGTAAAAGGAGCATTAAAGATTGATTTGGTAGTTGGAGAACTCAGTCTGGAGTGTGCTGAATGCACTCAGGCAAAGGCTTTTAAGTCATCCACTGTGTTTTTGCATTGTGAGCAAGTCTCTGAAGATGAACCTTAAAGCATATGCTCGCCATAAAAATCAGCTTTACTGCCTGTTATATATCCATAGTTTATGTGGGCCTCGTAATACGCAACATTTCACGTTCGTTTCTTTCAATGTTCCATTAAAACAAGAAACACTGAAGAGCCTGTCAACAGTAAACACTGGAGCAAAGGCTTAGTAAAAGACAACTTCCCAGGAACGACTGGAAAGATATGTGGCATGGTGCTGCACTCAAAGCTGCTCTGTTGAAGCGAAGAAATAAAGACAAAAGAGGTTTGATGTGTGGAATAACTTCCTTCAGCGTATCTGAAGTCATCATGTACCATCAATGAGAAAGTGGATCCAACAAGAATAAGAATCAGCTTCAGATGGGTCTGGAAGTTGAAGCTTTTATGATCAGAACTTCAACAGAAACTTTTTAATGTGTGACTCTCGTTGAACAATAATTACAATAAAATCCCACAGTTTTAGAACAAAGAGCCCAATGCAAGGCCAACGCGCAGAGGAGATTGGTACTGTCCAGTTCAGTGCATCAACTATAAACCTAGAGCTGATGCAGAGGCCCGGTGGCCCATCAGGATGATAATACACCGGGGGGAAACCTTAGACTGAGATGAGTCAAACGAGTTTGAGTAACCTTTTAATGTTTACAGTGCATCTTTAAAGAAAACATTTCAGAAGTAGGGATGCACGATATATCAGCACCAACATCAGTATTGATGTTACATTGGTATTGGATATTGATATTGACCCACATTTTCATATCAGTGCTTCCTTAATTAGAAGGTATCTTATCAAAAACACAAAAGAAAAGCTGGTTCTAAAATAGAAAACTCTCTGCGTGCTGCCAGCCTCCATCAGCTGCTGTTGGGTAATAGGAGCAAATTCCAGTGTGACAGCTGTCAAAATAACACCAGTCGAGGGTTGCTGATGTCATCGTGTTTCAAACTGGGGAGGTCATAGGTTTTAGAGCCAATCCATACTGAATCCCGGATGACTGCAGGTCATTTAGACTCCAACAGCTGATGGACAACACCTGCTATGGCAGCACTGATTGCGGAGTGGCCAGCCATCCGACATGCCTAACCATTTTCTGACAACATTGCCCTTTCAAACTGGTGACAGTTTACTTTCTCAAGACTCAACTGCCTTTTCCCAATAATCCGCTAAGTGTTGGAGTCTCTTTGAGTCTCTTCCCTCCTTTCTCTTGTCCTTCCCGATGACTCTGGATGCAGCAGCTGACAACGGAGAATTTGTCTTGAATTACAATGCAGCTTTCCCTTGGAGTGCCACAAACTCCAATCATGCAGCTGCTGATACATTCTATAGGTGTTACATTATTTATGTCCCCAGCTGACGCCCATCGCCCATAGTGACGGCTCTGCAGCTCTGTTGACGTATCTGCTGTCAGGGCGCTGCTCGAGCTCTTTCACCCCACATTATCACGTGAGGATCCCAGGGGCCCGAAGGGGCAAACAGACACTTTCACTACTTTCAGTCATTGCCTTCAAACTTTCCTGCCACCAGCCTCTCCGCCTTCTGCCTAAAAGGAGGAGGGGCTGGCGCAAGTCTCTGAATGGATTAGAAACGACAGTTAGAAAGTGTGACCAGGGTGGGAATAATGACTCCCCTGAACCGTTAGCTTCCACTTATCCATTTATCCGTAGAGAAGAATGAAAAGGAAGAGCTGCTCAACAGCCAGAACTCCAGGAATATACAGAGGCATACAGAAGGACAAACTAGTGTGTTTTATTAGGATTTTACGTGGTAGACCAACATATCCAAGAGAGTTACTCTCCTGTAACTTTCATAAATCCCTTCTCCAACTCACCTGAGCTCCATCACCAGCAGGTCCTTCAGCTCATGTAATTCAGGTGTGATTTTAGAAAGGATGGATCTAAAGGTTGCAGGACAGTAGCCTTCTGGACTGGGACTAGGCACGACTGATGTATGATTGTGAAGTGGTAATAAAATGTTAAATGATTTTCTAAATTTTACAAATTAAATTAAACCTTTTTAGAATCATCTGTTGTTCCATTATATTCTTGGATAAAGGTTGGGTTAGGACTAAGTCTAACCGTGATTTGTTCATCTTTGACTGGGCTGGTCTAGCATATGAATTTCTTTGATTGGAACCAATTTATTGTATGTTTAGGGTAATGTTCACCCATGTCCTGTGTCTGGACATGGGTGAACATTAGGATTAATGTCTCAAGTCTGGGGTCAGAAAAGCATTGTGCTACCACCATCATGCTTGATGCTTGAATATTGCTGAATTTAAACTGATAATGTTTTAGACGCAGGACTATTTACAAATTAGGCAACTTCTGAAGACTCTTGGTAGCACTGAATATATTGTGGCAGTATTGACCCTTTGCAACTCTGTCATTTATTCACAAGCGTCACCATGATGGACTTTGGAAGTGACGGATGGGAATATTGAACGGAGCAGCTACAATTGTTTTCACCACGATGTTTTTTTCTAGTATAGCCATGACTTCTCCTTATTCAAATTGAGCTAATTAGCCTGTGGAATTAGCACCTAGCTGGGGCTTTTAACACTCAGTGTTTACAAAAGTTGGAAATAGCTAGCTTAGAAACAGACCCACATCTTTTCCCTCCTGAAGTGTTTATTGACAGCAGAAAGACTTAAAAATGTGAAAAAGTTTAGATGCTAACCAGTTTTTGTGGTACATGCTAGGATACATGATGTTGTGCTCATTTCTCCGTGTTTACTGATGATTAGAAACATACCTACTCAATACTGAAATGTTTGATTGCATCTTACTAATCTTACTTTCTTATAACGTAAATGAATGTTGATCTTATCTTGTAAAAAGCGTTTCCTACAAATCAGTGATTCCACCTAGAACTGTTAGTCCTTATGAATAATGGCCTCTACCCACCGCTGTCTTCTTTCCTCAATAAAAGTTAGACAATAAAATTACAAGCTTGGTTTGTTTCCTTGTCTTTTTGTGCAGCTGAATGCACAGAAACCTAATATTGGCCACCAACTGTCCATTTTTTGACAAACTTTACAGAAGTTAATGAGCACATCGGTTCTATGAAAACTTTTGAGTAGACTCTAACATACATGAGCTCCCATTTTACCATTCAGTTCGGCCTGGCACAACAATATGGAGAGCCATTTGCGCCAAAATTAACTAA
>NW_015116750.1:29465-30071 GCF_001443285.1 Poecilia latipinna | reverse complement strand
TTTTAACAGGCACCAGAAAACATGAGTCAAGTGATCGTTAATCTCTATTAAAATAATCTTTTCAATTTGCTTTTTAGACATTTAGTTATTTGTTAATTTTATTGAAGGGAATCTTACTGAGCAAGAAAATATATATAATGTGGCCCTATACACAATCGCCAAGCTGCAAAATTCTCAAGATAAAAGTAAACACCTAAACATTTGAATCCTTTGAATTTACACTTTGAGATCTGTTTAGTAAAATCAAAGAAAATGTGGGATTTGTGTACAATTTTTCCACTAAATGTTATTTTGACATAAAAGTATTTGCAGTGCTACATACTTAGAGAATTATACAACAGATCTGAACTAGAGCCGTTTCCTTTTCCATCAGATTTTACCCTGAAAACGCATTTTGTCCTGCAACTTAATGAGAAACCAACTCAACCTGCTGCTTCTTAGACCAGATTTCAGTCAGCATTAAAATGTCATTGATAGATTTACCAAAACAAACTAATTAACATGACCAAACGATCTAAATTTCCCCTACCCAGGATAAGAGGACTAATGTCTCAGTACGATCTAGAGAAACTCATCCATGCGTTTATCTTCAGCCGCATTGATTAC
>NW_015116750.1:18452-25459 GCF_001443285.1 Poecilia latipinna | reverse complement strand
CTGGCAGATTATTTCACTTGTAACATGAAAAATCTTTTTAAAAGTGAAATAATCTGCCAGTGGAACTAGTACTCATCAAAAGATGAGGCGGTTTTATGCGTCATAGTCCCTGTTCACAATCAGCCATGATTTAAATGAGTTCATGTTTTCATGGAGTTTGATCCAGAGTTTTATCATCCAAAAAATAGTGGCACGCGTTTGTTTGTTCACCGGAAGAACGTCATCGCGACTTTGTTTACACAATTTTCTACATTATTTGAACTAAATTATGACAATTATTATAACATTGTCTAAAACAGATTCCCTCCTACAGCAAGTAGTATTTTAATTAAAATAATTAAATATATTGTTATTTTATATATATTTTAAGAATAATCCGAAAGTATTCTTCAGCGCATGCGCATTCGAGTTGCTTATGTGGCTCGTACTTCCGGTTTACACGTTTCACGAGTAGCATCTTGTTGTTGGTATCTGACGCTGATGACCACTTCCAGGAGAAAGTAAGGTAACTTTATTTATATAGCACATTTTCAGCAACAAGGCAACTCAAAGTGCTTTACATGAAATAAAAGGAAATACAAACAAAATAACAAACCAAAGGGAAAAAAAGACAAAAAAAAAGAGGAAAGGACACATTGGGGCAAATGGCAACATTCAGACAAAAAGACATGAGTGAAGGCAGTGACATCACAGGGCCATGAAACCACGTTGCTCAGCCTCCCTGCAGAAGTCCGATAAGATGTTATCAAGGAATGTCCTTGGGATTGCTCAGCTCCACAGCTGCATGGATAAGGAGGGGTGAGGTGGGAAGGAGTTGTGTTTAAATATAGAAAAAGAGAAAAAGAGGACAAAAACAGAGCAAATGGCAGGGCAGGGAGGGAGCAGAGGAAAAAAGCGTCCGCCTTCGCCGAGAGCAAGCGAGAAAGTGTTTTTGACAGTGGGCATGCTCTTTCTGCCATCTTGTGAGTGGCATAATGGTAGATTTTGTTTGTCAGAATAATAAAACATTACCAAAAAAAACCCTTATTTTGTCGGAATAAGGGTTTTTGTATAGCAAATTTGAGGTGTTGCTGTGTAACTATCCATCCATCCATCCATTTTCTGAACACCCTTGTCCCTCAGTGGGGTCGCGAGGGGTGCTGGTGCTGATCTCCAGCTAACGTTCCGGGCGAGAGGCGGGGTACACCCTGGACAGGTCGCCAGTCTGTCGCAGGGCAACACAGAGACACACAACCATGCGCACACACACACTCACACCTAGGGGCAATTTTAGACAGACCAATTAACCTAACAGTCATGTTTTTTGGACTGTGGGAGGAAACCGGAGTACCCGGAGAAAACCCACGCATGCACAGGGAGAACATGCAAACTCCATGCAGAAAGACCGGGGCTGGGAATCGAACCCAGAACCTTCTTGCTGCACGGCAACAGCTCTACCAACTGTGCCACTGTGCAGCCCGCTGTGTAACTAATTAAGGTTAAATGAACCTTAATTAGTTAAAACCAATTAACACATTTCATTTTCCTCATGAAATAAACTTAACTCATTAGCTTAGTGAATTGGTTGATTAAAATATTTTAACTGTAAAGTTAATTTCATATTGTTAAGCTCTTGTATATTTGAAATTGGTATTCTGTTTATTCCTTACCCATGTTAGCGTCCTGTTAAAGCCAATGTCAAGTTGTCATAACAAAGACATTTTGAATAATGTCAACATTGTATTAAAAGTGTCATAATTTACCGAATGACGCTTTATGACAACAGTCATAAATATTCATGAAGACTTATTGATGTTAATGACAGGTGTTATGTCATGTTTATGACAGTGTCATGACAGTCTTATTCAACCCCCTTCAAATAAAGTGTTACCAGTAATTTCAGCAAAATGACAATTTCCTGGTTTGTCTCTACAAACACCCCAACTGTGTCAGAAATGGATTTAAAATTCACCAAAATTAAAGAATAAAGAATATTTTCTCATTAATTTGAGTAGATATTCCTACACTGTTGTGAGCAGGTCCAGAGTTGAGCTAAAAGGAGTTAATGCCCAGCTTTCTTCTTCTTCTGCTCCTCTGGCTCTGCAGGCATCACCAGGGTTTCTGCCGATGGTGGTTGGCATGCCAACCACAGCGGAGGCCCGTCGACGGCTGCTGCAGGACTGCTGCTCTGTGTTTGACCACCAGAACTTTTTCTCTGTCCTGGATTCTCTGCTGGATTGTTTTCATCTCACTTGGAGCTTTTACTGCCTCTCAGTTATTTCTGCTGCAGCTGATGGTTTCTCACAGTAAGAGACCAGGCAGACCCAACAGGACTTGCTGGCTTACAGTTTTCCTCCAGTGCAGAAATCACAGGCCACATCTTCAGGTCCAGCATAGCGGTGATCAGCAGGAGCAGCTTGGAGTCCAGTCTGCTTCATCTGCTCCACTAAAGCTGCAAGCATGGTGTTTTTCTTCAAAACTGGCATTGGTATGAACGTCTCTCTGCACTGAGGGCAGCTGTGGATTCTCCTCTTCATCCCAGTGGATTTTTGACAATTATACACCTTGAACTTTAACCAATCTGAGGGATTTTGAGCTTATTTGGCTTAATCTTTGGTGAATATGCATCTTGGGCCAATACTCGCCAAAGCCATCGAAATACTATAACTTTCACATAGACGGACCGATTTGCACCAAACTTGGCATGTGCAATCTGTGTTAAATTACTCATGAAAGCTCTGAAACAGGAAATAACTTTGTTTTTCTTGGAAAGCTCCATCTCCAAACCCTTATTCCTAATCAAGATGATCTTGTGTCAGAAGACACTCTGTGCTTTAAAGCACAAAGAGATTTTACTGGAAGGCTACGCAAAGTCAAATGTCACGTCCTTGCCCTACGTATGGCTGTAACGTCCACATTTTCCAGCCAAGCTGCATCAAACTCACCATGATTTGTCCCGGTCCAACCACAAACAGGAAAGCAGTCGAATATTTAGTAGGCGTGGCCTAAATTATCCAGAGTGCCCCCTAGGAGTCTTTAAAAAATCAGCCCCAAGCTGTGCTTTGACCAAGAATCATGTAATTCAGTAGACGTGTCATCTCAGGTCCAATCAAAACGTCTCTTGGAGTGAACAAAAAGTCGGCCATTTTGGATCATTTAGTCTGTTCTACACATGTTGTATTCTACAGCTTTTGACATAGAACTTCATAATCACTCAAAGTCTTGAGACATTAGAGATCAAAAGTTATCAAAAACGATTTGCTGCATCAAAGCATGTGGGCGTGGCCTCAAAATCTATTTCCCATAAAACATCAGGATGACATAACTTCAATAAACAATAATATAGCTGCATGAGACTGTATGTGTCATAACAAACCAGCAATGATCATATTCACATGGTGAATTGGTGACATCACCTGGCCACGCCCCCTTTGAACAGGAAGTCACCTCCTGCTGGTTTTCTTCATATTACTATTTGCTTTATACAGGTTTAAACCTGTGTTTGATGATATTGAACAACATAATTATTCTCCTTGAAACTGTATCCACTAACCCTTGATAATCACATACGGGTTCAAAAGCCTGCAGGAAGTACTTGCCAATCATTCACCACAAAACAGGAAGTGACAATAACTCCTGTTTACCAGGTCAGTTCTCAGCCAAACTTTAAAAACTTACTGCTGGATTCATATTGAGCTAGACTGAAGGCAAATGGGGAGATTTGCCAAATGCGCCACCTGGTGGATTAGTGTGGGAGTGACGTGAGGATAGGTGGGGTTACGTGCCAAACCACCTACAGTTGCAACAAAGGTGAATGGATGGAGAGTTGTGAGAGCCGCCGACGTTGTAAAGTCTGACTTTTAATATCTTTAAAATAAAAAATGAACCAATTATCTAATGATAAAAATTGCCGATTTATTTGATATTTATTTTAATGACAGGTTAACTGATCAGTGCCTGTAATCTCTCTGCAGCAGTGGTGGAAGCGGAGAGTTCTTGGTGCATGAAGGTGAAACCAAACATCTGATTTTTTTCCTGCATCACGAGACACTGAAGGAAATTATTCTACATTTTAGGTGGCTAAACTCACAATTTATTGTAATAATGAAGAGAAAACGTTCCACATTTTTCTGCAATCAAATTGTTTTCTTGAAGAAAGTCAGAGACAGAACAGAAAACATAAATTTTTCTGAATTAAAACTAAAAGAAAATTGGAAAGAAAGTACATAAATTTTGAGTTGTTGAGTTGAGTTCTTTGGATTCCAATAAAGAAAACTGAATCAAATTCAGTTTGCATCAAGAACATCAGCTCTGCAGAACATTGAAAGAGAAACCAGAATATCTAAATACATCAATACAAATAACGTAACACTACTAGAGTTAATAGAAATTCGGATTTTCATGTGGAGAAATATTTCTGTCATATAAGAATGAAAGAAAACATCAGCAGTGATTTGCTTTATGGCTCCCGAACACAAAACTACATTTTAAAAATAAAATGTAAAGAAGAACAGCAGAGCAGAGACACCAGAGCAATGAACCGTGATCAACAATCAAGAGAGAAAATCTATTTGAGTTTACAGAACTCTGCAGATCCTATTCCAACCCAAACTCCAGCCAGCAGCGGCTGAGTGAATGTGGTCTGGACTCTGTGGAGGAGAGTCATGGTTTCAGAGACGCTGTAGAAGGACAGAAGACCTGCTCTGTGGTCCAGGTACACTCCGACTCTGGAGGAAACTGGACCTGAGATGGAGGTCCTGGTTCTGTTGTGCACAAATTGAAAATCTGTTTGGAAACGCACTAAAGCCCAAGATCTGTCATTATATCCAAATCTACATTCATTCCCATCTCCCACTCTGCTGATATCCTTGTGTGCGACCGCTATAGAAACACAAAACCCTCTCCACTTCACCTCCCAGTAACATCGTCCAGTCAGACTCTCTCTGCTCAGAACCTGAGAATAATTAGTGAATCTGTCTGGGTGACTAGAAAAAGACTGAGGTTGATTCATTCTCGTCACCTTCCTGTTCCCCTCTGACAGGCCCAGCTTTGTGTTTGCTGTGTTTGGATCCAGAGTGATTTCACATGAATACTTTAAGAACCCAGCTCTGCTCTTTGGTTCTGGTTCTGACAGTAGAACATCCACCTCACCGACCATCAGTGAGATGTTTGTCCATGAGTCTCTCAGGACGTCCTGTAGTTTCTCTCTGAGCTCTGACACAGCTGCTGTCACGTCCTCAAAGTGTCTCAGAGGACGGATGTTGATGCTGGATGAGTGTGTCGACTCACTGAGTGCTGGCAGTGAGGGGTAGTTGAGGAGAAACTGGTTGTGATCCTCTGTGTGTGAGAGCTGCTCCAGCTCAGCATCTTTCCTCTTCAGCTCACTGATCTCCTGCTCCAGCTTCTCCTGAACGTCTTTGACTCGACTCACTTCAGTTTCCTGCTGGGATCTGATCTGCTGCTTCACCTCAGAGCTTCTTTTCTGGAGGAGACGGATCAGCTCAGTGAAGATCTTCTCACTGTCCTCCACTGTTTTATCAGCAGAGCGATTGATGGCCTCCACCTCCTGCTGAAGCAGCTTCACATCTTTCTCTCTGTCCTGGATTCTCTGCTGGATGTTTCCTCGTCTCTCCTCCAGCTCTCTCTGCCTCTCAGTCCTTTCTGCTGCAGCTGACACTGTTTCATGGCCTTTATGTTCATCCATAGTGCAGAGATAACAGATACACTTCTGATCAGTGCGGCAGAAGATCTCCAGCAACTTATCATGCTTAGAGCAGAAGTTTTCCTGGAGGTTGTTGGACGGCTCCACCAGCTTGTGTTTCTGAAATGCAGCTGAATCATAATGAGGCTGAAGGTGTTTCTCACAGAAAGAGGCCAGACAGACTAAACAGGACTTGATGGCTTTCAGTTTTCTTCCAGTGCAGGAATCACAGGCCACATCTTCAGGTCCAGCATAGCAGTGGTCAGCAGGAGAAGCTTGGAGTCCAGTCTTCCTCATTTGCTCTACTAAAGCTGCAAACATGGTGTTTTTCTTCACAGCAGGCCTCGGTATGAACGTCTCCCTGCACTGAGGGCAGCTGTGGATCCTCCTCTGATCCTCTTCATCCCAGTGGGTTTCGATACAGCTCATGCAGTAGCTGTGTCCACAGGGAATGGTCACCGGATTCTTCAGTAGATCCAGACAGATCGGACATGAGACGGTTTCTCGATCCAGCTGATTCTGCTCCATTCCTGCTCTCAGTCACAGTGACTGTGTGAGTTTTACTTCCTGAACACAGAAACCAGTTTGAGCTCTGATCTACACATCAGTGCAGCCAATCAGCTTTCACCTCCAGCTCCCCTGCATGTCTGTGCAGGAAAATATAGAATAACAAGTCTTGGTTCCGGCCAGGGAACGGCTTTGAAGGTAATGAATGTTTAACCGTCATCCCAACAGTTTCCTTGTGCAAATATTTTAGTTCACTTAAAATAAGAAGGAACTAAATAAAATTTTCTGTAAGATAAGTTAGAATGCCTCCTTAATATTAAAATAATACTAGTTCCACCTGCAGATTTCTTCACTTATTACAAGATATTTGATATTACAAGATATTTTTTTCACTTATTACAGGAGATGTTTGACAAAATAATTGGAAATGTAGTCTATATTTTCTTATTGCATTTTGTTTTAGATTCCAGATTCATTCATAAAAATTTATAAATTAAAGCTAAATTAGAACTGGACCTGCAAAATAACAATAAACCAAAACGTACCAGTTAATCCAACAACGTCCGGGGCCTAGTCAAAGCACATGCCTGGATCTCATGCAGATTTAGTGATTTAACCTTAAATGTTTTTTTGACGTTTTTGTTTTCAACATACTTTCCTCTTTTAGGGGAGAAACTAAGTCCCAATAATCTTTTAACGTTTTGTTCTTGATCAGGAATTTTATGAGTTAAGAAAAAAAAAAATCAAACATCTACAGCAGGCAGTGTTGTGTTCAAGACCACCTAACCCGAGACCAACACAAGACCAAGACCAGAGTGTA
>NW_015116750.1:0-13139 GCF_001443285.1 Poecilia latipinna | reverse complement strand
AGCAGGGATGTCCAAAGTGTGGTTTGGGGACCAACTGTGGCCCCCAAACTGCATCACAGGTGTCTGATACAGATGGAGACTTTTTATTTTTAATCAGGTGAAATTATGACTGACATCATGTCATTATAATAGAAAATGTGAAACACGAACACAAAGTTTTTATGTTTTTCTAATGAAGCTTTAATAAAAATTAGAGCCAAATTTATCCAGAGACTTTTATTGAAACTTTGCTGGACCAACAAAGTTAAATCTGGCCAAATGCAGGAATCATTTTGAAACAAAACGTCCCAAATCCTTTCTTTTTACAGGAAATAAATTTATTCAGTTGAGCCAAAATAATTTGAAAACAAGATTATTTTCTATTTTAATACAGCAAACATGTCAAATCATTTTTACATGGTTCTATAAATAACATGTTTTGTAAAAAAAAACAAAAAACAACAAATCGGGCTTTATTTTTTGTCTTTTACAAAAATAAAGGACAAAAATATTTTTGACTCATTGATTTTGACCCTCATGACAAAAAGTTTAAAAATCCCTGGTCACAATCTGATCTCTTGAATTTGCAGTTTGAGGCCTAAATCTTTAATATGATATAAAAAAATTGAGTTTTATCTTAAATTTGACCATCAAACTTTATTTTTACTGAGTTTCTAAAGCACTAAAAATAAATTTTCTCAGATTTTCTGAATGTTATTAGTTCAGCAGAAACACATTGAACTGAATGTAATTAATTCACATTTTTCTAACTAAAAAACAGACATAAAATTATTTATTGCACAAATAAACAGAAAGCAGAAATGCATCTACCCAAAGAACTTTATGCTGCTTCAAACTTCAAAGAAACGACTCTCTCACTAACGATGTGCTTTAAACTGTTTATGTGAAAAATTACATCCCAAATTATTTAAATGTTTTTTTACCTTCAGACTGAGGGATGAAGATCAGAACCGCCATGATGAGCAGAAACATTTCTCCCCTGAAGGTGAAGGTTTGTTGTGATCTGCAGGAAAAGCTGCTGAATGTTTCTGTTCAACCGTTCAGCAGCAAAATATGTGAGCAGGAAAGAAACGATTGTCGTCTTTGGCAACGATATCTAAGAGGAAACTGAGACAGATAAAGACTGAGGACACAGAAATAAAAAGCAAACATTCTCATGCGTCGCAGTTTGGTGCAGCTGAAATGGTTCGATAAGAGAAACGTCTGTTTGCAAATTAAAAATAGTGGCTATTGAGACGACGGCGCTCAAAACGAAGAAGGTCTTCAGATTACAGACTGAAAACGTTTTTCCACCAGGGTAACCAAACACAGATAACATCCAATGCTGCAGCTCCGATCAACGTTCAACTCAACCCAACCATTTACAGTGGTCTAGTCAAAGTCTGTCTGATGAGATGTTTCATAACCAGACATAATACGTAGTTATTTTTGCCTTAATTAAGACAAAACATTGCCAACATTGACTGAAACTTTACGTTAGCAAAAACATTTTAAAAATGTGTTTTTATTTTTCCCTGCTTCACCAGGAACAAAGAGAAAATATTCAAAACATTTTGAATGTTTTAAACCAGCGGTGAAAAACTCCAGTCCTCTGCTGTGCTGCAGTTTTTAGATGTGCCACAGGGACAAAACACTGGAATGAAACGGCTTCATCACCTCCTTCTTGTGCAGTTCAGTTCTCCAGAACCTTAATAACCTCATTATTCTGTGCAGATGTGGTGCAGCAGAGGAACATTAAAAGTTGCAGGGCAGCGGCCCTCCAGGACTGGTAAATGCAGGAAATTATCAGAAATGTTTGGCAGCAGAAAGCAGGTAACCAAGTCTCCCAGGACCAGAGTTTGGTAGCAACTAGTTACATTTACTCAGTTACATTTATTTGAGTTACTTTTTTGAAAAAATTTACTTTTAGGAGTATTTTTACTGTGCTGTATTAAAATCTCTGGATTTTCTTTTCACTGAATGAAAAACATGTTTTAACCAAAAATCCACCAAACCTGCAGTTTCTGTTGAAGTTTCATAAGTTTTATATTGAAAGAAACTGATTTGGAAACATTTTATTTTGCCTGATTTTATTTTTTTTGTTACATATATGAATTATTGTCATTTTGATCCTTGAAATATAAACATTTCCACTTAACTTTATATTGTAGTTCATCATATTATGTAATATTTGATCAGTTACTCAGTACTTGTAGTCTTTTTACCAAATACTTTTTACTTGAGTAAAAATCTGCTGAAGTACCTCTACTCTTACTTTACTACAATTTGTATGTACTCTGTCTGCCTCTGCACCGAGCGACGGCCTGAAGCTCAATTCTGATTTTTCTAATTAAATGCAACAACAATCAGACATGTGAATAAACGTTTTATGAGCCCAAAGTGAAGAAGGTTGAGGCTGCAGAGCAGAACTGTGTTTATGGGAGTAATGATGGATGGAGTCATGAAATGGAATAAAAACAAGAAACAAACCCACAGAAAAACATTAAACTGATTTATTTCACTTTAGTCTTTTCTCAAAACTGAAATCCTTTTGTTGTTGCAGATGCTGTCGTTAAGCATCTAAGAATAGGTTATTTTACAAATACCTTTTAATTAAAAATGCAAAACTTTTTCTCAGATTGCAGCCGTTCAGCCAGCAGGAAAGAAACTTTTTCAGAAGTTTAGTTTTTTCAGAAACTTCTCAGCCTTGTGATGTTTGTGCTGCATGGCGTCAGTAGGAGGACACGCCAAGTTTCCCTGAGAGTAGAAACAAAAAGAGAGAAAAGGACAACGGACTTCAGTGTCAAACATAATTTATCTAAATCTGTAACAGTCATGGAAGAGGAAGCCTCTTGTGTTTTATAAAGTCATGCAAACTTAATATGATGAAACAAAAGCACCGATTAGCCTTTAAAGTAATGATGGCCAAAGGAAAACTGAAATCAAGCAAGCATAATTCTCTAGTTTTTGTTTTTTGCTTGTAGAAAAGGATCGTAGATCCAAAACGTAAAAAAGATTTTTACGTTTCCTGTATTAAGAGAAAAGTTTTCAGATTCTTTTCAGATCAATTTTAAACATTAATTCTCAGATATCAGATCATAATTTGGGTCAGTTTCTTTTAAAATGTTTCCTATATTTATCCAAATTCAGTAAGTTAAAAGCTGACTTGGATGCTTTTCAGTAAGAATCTCTGAATAAACCTGGTTCTATTTATTAGAAGAACTTGGCAGTAAAAAGTTTAAAACTTTGTAACATTTTCAATTATAATAAAATTACTTTGGTAATAATTTTACCCTGATTTAAAAATAAAAAGTCAACCACCTGCTCTGCACAGGCTACATTCTTAAACTGCAGTTGGGACCGCACAAGCTGAGTCAAAGGGCCACAAATGGCCCCCGGGCCACACTTTGGACACCCCTGCTTTAAAGATGATTTAACCTGTTTGCAGGATTATCTGATCTGCTGTGTGTGAATCACTCAGGAGTTTTTTATTCTCACATTTTTTATCTTGTCCTGGAGCCACTTGGAGTCTGGCTTGATGCACAGCGGCAAACCGCTGCCAGTGAGGATCCTACGGAGACACAAACAGGACATTTTGACTAATAAATAACATATTTAATGTGATGAAATTATATTTTATCTCTGCCAGCTGAACTGGGGACGTAGCAAACAGACTAAAACAGCCAATTCACGCATTTTCAAGGTAAGATTTCAAACTTTTCCAAAAGTTTGGAGATAAAAATATAAATTAACTAAAAAAGACAGTTTCAACTCAATATTCTATATGAGTTATTACTAATATTAATATGTTGTGTTAATATGTTTTACAATAAGGACAAGGTAAACTTAAATATAACAACAGTATATGTTTTGAAATATTTCTTTTTCACAAGAGACAACAACTCAACACTAACACTAAAACATCTCCCAATATTAATAACTTTGTACAAAATATAAGATGATCAATAACTCATAAATAGAATACTTATCAATCATATTTATTTATTATTCTAGTTACTAGAATAATAAATATTAAGTCAAAACAATGCCACCAAATCTTAAGATGCTCAAATGCTAAAAAAAAATAAAACTTATAAAAAAAAATCTAAAAAATGCTTTTACTAATTTTTTGGCATTTAGCAAATAGAAATAATTTTGGTAATTCTCTAAAATATTAAAGTTTAGTCTGATTTAACTTCAGATGATGAGAAAATGTATTTTTATTAGGCGTCTTTAAACATCTGATTTTAACTTTAAACATTTTCCAAATTTTACATTTTAATGAAATGTTCGATTGAATTTTATTACAAAACTTTAATAAGTTTAAAAAGTTTAAAAAGTTTGATGTTCAGTTTGAACATCAAACTTCCAAGGACTTGAAAACCTTTCCAAACCTTGAAAACATCAAACTGAAATTCAAGGATTTTAACAAACCTGTGATTAAATATAATTAGCATGAATGCATTAGCATTTAACTCTTTACTCTGATATTAATTTAATGGTTAAACATTGTTGTTAAAAACTTCTGTATTTTCTGTATGTAATTTAATGAATGTAATGATGTAGAACAGTGGATGGATGGTGCTCCTGCTGGGAGAGGAGAAAATTAGGTGGAAGGATGAACTTGTTTTGTATTTGCTGTGCTTACAAAAAGAAGTGTTTGTGGCAGGCTTTTCCTGCTCTTTGTTCGAAACACTTGAAGTTTTCCACGTTTGCCTTCTCTGAGCCCTTCAGGCAGCAGGGTGGACAAACCAAACATTTCACTCCAGACGATGACCCTGAAAAAACAAGGAACAAAAATAGATTTTAATTATTTCTGATCAGAACAGGTGTAAAAATAATTATCATAACACATGTCCAGAAACATTTGTCTCATGGTTCAACAACTGCATATTGTAGATAAACAGAAAAAATAAAGTAAAAAAACTCAGAAATTTTCAGATTAATCTCAGAAATTTTCTTTAAAAATGTTCTGAGTTTCAAAAGTATGAAGTTATTGTAAATTTTCTGAGATTAATCTCTTTATTTCCTTGGTTTTTCTAGCAACTTTTCAAACTCAGAAATTTTGTTTTTTCTAGAAAATTTCTGAGTTTTTTGTGGAAATTATCTAAATGTGTCTACACTATAATGTTTCTGATTGTGAGTGAGGCAGGCAGCTTTTAAAATAAATCAGTTTTAAAAGCTTCATTGATTTGTTTGAATTTCATTTTATAAACGGTTTGTTGAAAATCACCTGCAGAGTTTTCATTAAAGAACTGAAACATTTTTATTGACATTCATCATGGCTGCCATCATGGCTTCCTCTGGTGATTTACCGAGGGCCACCCTGATTTTTATCTCCCTCTGCTGGTTATCTGGGGTACTGCAAGACAATGTTATTTCCAGAAGAAATATGTTGATCAAAATCAAACCAGAGGTGAATCATTTAGTTTGAAATGAGGCTTTTATGGAAAACCCCATCGATGTTTGTTTACATAAATGAAATATGTAAAGAAGAAATGAGTTGGTTAGAGGAGGGGCTGCGGTTGGAAGGATGTAACGAAACGCTGCTTTTTATTCTGATTTACTGATAAAATATTTAGTGTTGCTTCACTTTGATGTACAAACCTTTTAAATTTGCTTGTAACTAAACATTGCATAATAATATAGTGTCAGTCCATATTATTTGTGAAAACTGCAGCAAATACTTCATAATTTGGTACATTTTTAACATCAATGTTTTTAATTTCTTTTTCCTTTTGTTTTACATACAACATAAAACTTATTATTAAAGTGTAATTAATTCATCTTTTGGTTAAATTTATGGTAAAGTAAAATATTTCTCTCTTCTTGATTCCTGCATTGTGTTTGCAGCTGAAGTGCAAACTTCTGCAATTTGTTGCAAAAACAGGTGCAAACGTTTTGCTCCAGCATTTATTTAGTGCAAACGTGTTGCTTTTTAAATCCAGTCCAGAAATAAGGAAAAGAAATTGATTACATCAGGAATTTTCTTAATTTTTTATCTTAAAATAAAATAAATTCTTGGGATTCAAACCAACATTTTAATTATCTTTGCAATATTTTTAAAATAATTTTTATTGTGCGCGTTAGCTAAGCAATGCTTTGTGCATCCTCTTCTTTTATATTTTCCTCTCAATCATTTTGCTAATAATATTTTAAAGTGGATGTTTAAGCAGTTCATATTTACCTGCACTGAGGAGTCCTGATACATGGTAATGTAAATATGAGTAAATATGAGATTGGAGTGAATAAAACGTGGTTTTAGCTGTAAACGTGTCAGCAGAGGGAGAGCTGTTAGTTATTCTGCTTAAAGAACATCAAAAAAATGTAAAAACTTTACTGCTGTGTCTTAAAACTCTAAATTAGTCAAAAGTGAAATGCTTTGATGAAAAACCACTGGTTATTCATGGGGAATATTCAAATATTCACCCATCAGATGTCATAGATATGAGCTGTGGCTGAAAAAGGTGGACAAACCAACTTTTTTAAATGTACGTTACCTGCAGATAAAGTGAGGACGATCCAAACCGTCAAGATGGGCAGAAACATTTTCCCCTGGTGGTGAAAGTCGTCCGTTTGTTTGGGATCTGAAGCCGACCGGATCTCTGCTGGGAACGAACTGCAGCCGTTGCTCCCTGTGACCTTTAACCGTGGCGTACAGATGAAACGCCGGCGATTAATGAAGGTTTCTAAAGAAATGCCTGTGGATGCACATAGACCTCCAACATGAACCACGTTACCAAACCACAGTCTGACAGCCTTCATGCAACTCTCAGCATTAGTTCACCTAAAAGTTTCCACTGGTCAGATCATGTCAGAGATAACGCTGCAGAACAGAGTCTGATGAAAAAAACGGTTTCAACCTCAAGGAGGAGCTTTTCTTCTGACAGACATGAAAACATGAGCAGCTACAAACACAAAAGAGGTTCCAACAGTTGAAGAAACGAGTTTTTCTTCACAGTTTGTTTCTGTTAAATCAACAATTCAAAAGCTATAAAAGGCCTTAAAATGAGGCGTTAATTGAGTCAGGTGTTCTGGGGAAGGATGCAGCAGAAAATGTAACGTTTTAGAGAAGAACCTGACTTCACACAGATGTTTCCAAAAGGCTTTTTGGAAGGGAAAAGTGTTAGCCACTGACAAATTCAAGATGGCCGCCATGGTTTTCAAGGTTAAATTTATGTTGATCTAAAACTACCAATATTTATTACAGATAAATACTTTTGGTGTCAAATCAAACCTAATTGGGCCCACAGAAACCATATTCACTGACAATTTTTGTATTTTCAAGATGGCTACCATGGCTGTTATGGAAACGTAATTTTAGCACTAAAATTGCCCATGAGCTAAATTATGGAAAACCAGTTCATATGTTAAATGTTTTACCCATTTTATTGGCGACATACAGACAGGAGGAGCTGCTCCCACAGAACGGCAGCCAGTGCAGTTAGCGGGAGGTTGATGAATCCCAGGTGAGGCTCGGATCGCTGCTGCCTCACCGGCTTCACTTCCCAGCATTTGAATGGAAAAATGAGAAAATTCAACGATTTTGAAGAAAAAAATATCAAAATTGGTTAAGCTGAATGAAAAATAAATACTTTACAGTGCAAACCACAGGGTGAAAATAGCAATATACATTATTTTATCATTATATTTTTCCGTTATGACAGGAGAGGCTCCGCCCCACTTGCCTCCCCTGACCGCACGTCACTGAACACAGAAACCAGATCAACATAATAACCAGCTCACCGTTACAAGCTAACGGGTCAGAACCACAGGCCCCGCCCCCAAAACACCAGCTGTAATTCATCCAATCATCCGTCACACGCCGCTGGAAGCTCCGCCCCCTTTCAGGTTCATCATCTCTCCATGTTTTCATGGTCCAATAAGCAGCAGAACCACTGAATCCAGCACCGATAGAAAAACCTNATAATTCTCTAGTTTTTGTTTTTTGCTTGTAGAAAAGGATCGTAGATCCAAAACGTAAAAAAGATTTTTACGTTTCCTGTATTAAGAGAAAAGTTTTCAGATTCTTTTCAGATCAATTTTAAACATTAATTCTCAGATATCAGATCATAATTTGGGTCAGTTTCTTTTAAAATGTTTCCTATATTTATCCAAATTCAGTAAGTTAAAAGCTGACTTGGATGCTTTTCAGTAAGAATCTCTGAATAAACCTGGTTCTATTTATTAGAAGAACTTGGCAGTAAAAAGTTTAAAACTTTGTAACATTTTCAATTATAATAAAATTACTTTGGTAATAATTTTACCCTGATTTAAAAATAAAAAGTCAACCACCTGCTCTGCACAGGCTACATTCTTAAACTGCAGTTGGGACCGCACAAGCTGAGTCAAAGGGCCACAAATGGCCCCCGGGCCACACTTTGGACACCCCTGCTTTAAAGATGATTTAACCTGTTTGCAGGATTATCTGATCTGCTGTGTGTGAATCACTCAGGAGTTTTTTATTCTCACATTTTTTATCTTGTCCTGGAGCCACTTGGAGTCTGGCTTGATGCACAGCGGCAAACCGCTGCCAGTGAGGATCCTACGGAGACACAAACAGGACATTTTGACTAATAAATAACATATTTAATGTGATGAAATTATATTTTATCTCTGCCAGCTGAACTGGGGACGTAGCAAACAGACTAAAACAGCCAATTCACGCATTTTCAAGGTAAGATTTCAAACTTTTCCAAAAGTTTGGAGATAAAAATATAAATTAACTAAAAAAGACAGTTTCAACTCAATATTCTATATGAGTTATTACTAATATTAATATGTTGTGTTAATATGTTTTACAATAAGGACAAGGTAAACTTAAATATAACAACAGTATATGTTTTGAAATATTTCTTTTTCACAAGAGACAACAACTCAACACTAACACTAAAACATCTCCCAATATTAATAACTTTGTACAAAATATAAGATGATCAATAACTCATAAATAGAATACTTATCAATCATATTTATTTATTATTCTAGTTACTAGAATAATAAATATTAAGTCAAAACAATGCCACCAAATCTTAAGATGCTCAAATGCTAAAAAAAAATAAAACTTATAAAAAAAAATCTAAAAAATGCTTTTACTAATTTTTTGGCATTTAGCAAATAGAAATAATTTTGGTAATTCTCTAAAATATTAAAGTTTAGTCTGATTTAACTTCAGATGATGAGAAAATGTATTTTTATTAGGCGTCTTTAAACATCTGATTTTAACTTTAAACATTTTCCAAATTTTACATTTTAATGAAATGTTCGATTGAATTTTATTACAAAACTTTAATAAGTTTAAAAAGTTTAAAAAGTTTGATGTTCAGTTTGAACATCAAACTTCCAAGGACTTGAAAACCTTTCCAAACCTTGAAAACATCAAACTGAAATTCAAGGATTTTAACAAACCTGTGATTAAATATAATTAGCATGAATGCATTAGCATTTAACTCTTTACTCTGATATTAATTTAATGGTTAAACATTGTTGTTAAAAACTTCTGTATTTTCTGTATGTAATTTAATGAATGTAATGATGTAGAACAGTGGATGGATGGTGCTCCTGCTGGGAGAGGAGAAAATTAGGTGGAAGGATGAACTTGTTTTGTATTTGCTGTGCTTACAAAAAGAAGTGTTTGTGGCAGGCTTTTCCTGCTCTTTGTTCGAAACACTTGAAGTTTTCCACGTTTGCCTTCTCTGAGCCCTTCAGGCAGCAGGGTGGACAAACCAAACATTTCACTCCAGACGATGACCCTGAAAAAACAAGGAACAAAAATAGATTTTAATTATTTCTGATCAGAACAGGTGTAAAAATAATTATCATAACACATGTCCAGAAACATTTGTCTCATGGTTCAACAACTGCATATTGTAGATAAACAGAAAAAATAAAGTAAAAAAACTCAGAAATTTTCAGATTAATCTCATACAATTTCTAGGAAAAATAAGGAATTTCCTGAGTTTTAAAAGTTAAAGATTTTCTAGAAGAAGAAAAAAACTCAGGATTTTTCCAGAAAAATCTTGAAAAAGTCTGAATTTGAAAAGTTTAAACATTTCTAGAAAAAACTCTGAAATGTTCAGGATTAATCTCAGAAATTTTCTTTAAAAATGTTCTGAGTTTCAAAAGTATGAAGTTATTGTAAATTTTCTGAGATTAATCTCTTTATTTCCTTGGTTTTTCTAGCAACTTTTCAAACTCAGAAATTTTGTTTTTTCTAGAAAATTTCTGAGTTTTTTGTGGAAATTATCTAAATGTGTCTACACTATAATGTTTCTGATTGTGAGTGAGGCAGGCAGCTTTTAAAATAAATCAGTTTTAAAAGCTTCATTGATTTGTTTGAATTTCATTTTATAAACGGTTTGTTGAAAATCACCTGCAGAGTTTTCATTAAAGAACTGAAACATTTTTATTGACATTCATCATGGCTGCCATCATGGCTTCCTCTGGTGATTTACCGAGGGCCACCCTGATTTTTATCTCCCTCTGCTGGTTATCTGGGGTACTGCAAGACAATGTTATTTCCAGAAGAAATATGTTGATCAAAATCAAACCAGAGGTGAATCATTTAGTTTGAAATGAGGCTTTTATGGAAAACCCCATCGATGTTTGTTTACATAAATGAAATATGTAAAGAAGAAATGAGTTGGTTAGAGGAGGGGCTGCGGTTGGAAGGATGTAACGAAACGCTGCTTTTTATTCTGATTTACTGATAAAATATTTAGTGTTGCTTCACTTTGATGTACAAACCTTTTAAATTTGCTTGTAACTAAACATTGCATAATAATATAGTGTCAGTCCATATTATTTGTGAAAACTGCAGCAAATACTTCATAATTTGGTACATTTTTAACATCAATGTTTTTAATTTCTTTTTCCTTTTGTTTTACATACAACATAAAACTTATTATTAAAGTGTAATTAATTCATCTTTTGGTTAAATTTATGGTAAAGTAAAATATTTCTCTCTTCTTGATTCCTGCATTGTGTTTGCAGCTGAAGTGCAAACTTCTGCAATTTGTTGCAAAAACAGGTGCAAACGTTTTGCTCCAGCATTTATTTAGTGCAAACGTGTTGCTTTTTAAATCCAGTCCAGAAATAAGGAAAAGAAATTGATTACATCAGGAATTTTCTTAATTTTTTATCTTAAAATAAAATAAATTCTTGGGATTCAAACCAACATTTTAATTATCTTTGCAATATTTTTAAAATAATTTTTATTGTGCGCGTTAGCTAAGCAATGCTTTGTGCATCCTCTTCTTTTATATTTTCCTCTCAATCATTTTGCTAATAATATTTTAAAGTGGATGTTTAAGCAGTTCATATTTACCTGCACTGAGGAGTCCTGATACATGGTAATGTAAATATGAGTAAATATGAGATTGGAGTGAATAAAACGTGGTTTTAGCTGTAAACGTGTCAGCAGAGGGAGAGCTGTTAGTTATTCTGCTTAAAGAACATCAAAAAAATGTAAAAACTTTACTGCTGTGTCTTAAAACTCTAAATTAGTCAAAAGTGAAATGCTTTGATGAAAAACCACTGGTTATTCATGGGGAATATTCAAATATTCACCCATCAGATGTCATAGATATGAGCTGTGGCTGAAAAAGGTGGACAAACCAACTTTTTTAAATGTACGTTACCTGCAGATAAAGTGAGGACGATCCAAACCGTCAAGATGGGCAGAAACATTTTCCCCTGGTGGTGAAAGTCGTCCGTTTGTTTGGGATCTGAAGCCGACCGGATCTCTGCTGGGAACGAACTGCAGCCGTTGCTCCCTGTGACCTTTAACCGTGGCGTACAGATGAAACGCCGGCGATTAATGAAGGTTTCTAAAGAAATGCCTGTGGATGCACATAGACCTCCAACATGAACCACGTTACCAAACCACAGTCTGACAGCCTTCATGCAACTCTCAGCATTAGTTCACCTAAAAGTTTCCACTGGTCAGATCATGTCAGAGATAACGCTGCAGAACAGAGTCTGATGAAAAAAACGGTTTCAACCTCAAGGAGGAGCTTTTCTTCTGACAGACATGAAAACATGAGCAGCTACAAACACAAAAGAGGTTCCAACAGTTGAAGAAACGAGTTTTTCTTCACAGTTTGTTTCTGTTAAATCAACAATTCAAAAGCTATAAAAGGCCTTAAAATGAGGCGTTAATTGAGTCAGGTGTTCTGGGGAAGGATGCAGCAGAAAATGTAACGTTTTAGAGAAGAACCTGACTTCACACAGATGTTTCCAAAAGGCTTTTTGGAAGGGAAAAGTGTTAGCCACTGACAAATTCAAGATGGCCGCCATGGTTTTCAAGGTTAAATTTATGTTGATCTAAAACTACCAATATTTATTACAGATAAATACTTTTGGTGTCAAATCAAACCTAATTGGGCCCACAGAAACCATATTCACTGACAATTTTTGTATTTTCAAGATGGCTACCATGGCTGTTATGGAAACGTAATTTTAGCACTAAAATTGCCCATGAGCTAAATTATGGAAAACCAGTTCATATGTTAAATGTTTTACCCATTTTATTGGCGACATACAGACAGGAGGAGCTGCTCCCACAGAACGGCAGCCAGTGCAGTTAGCGGGAGGTTGATGAATCCCAGGTGAGGCTCGGATCGCTGCTGCCTCACCGGCTTCACTTCCCAGCATTTGAATGGAAAAATGAGAAAATTCAACGATTTTGAAGAAAAAAATATCAAAATTGGTTAAGCTGAATGAAAAATAAATACTTTACAGTGCAAACCACAGGGTGAAAATAGCAATATACATTATTTTATCATTATATTTTTCCGTTATGACAGGAGAGGCTCCGCCCCACTTGCCTCCCCTGACCGCACGTCACTGAACACAGAAACCAGATCAACATAATAACCAGCTCACCGTTACAAGCTAACGGGTCAGAACCACAGGCCCCGCCCCCAAAACACCAGCTGTAATTCATCCAATCATCCGTCACACGCCGCTGGAAGCTCCGCCCCCTTTCAGGTTCATCATCTCTCCATGTTTTCATGGTCCAATAAGCAGCAGAACCACTGAATCCAGCACCGATAGAAAAACCTACAGGACTCCGATAGTAGCCGCGGCTCAGCCAGCGGTGGGCGGAGCTTAGCAGTCAGGACGCATCAGCAGCATCAGCAGCCATGATGGATCCATCA
>NW_015116749.1:20839-30072 GCF_001443285.1 Poecilia latipinna | reverse complement strand
CTCAAAATTCCCACTTTTCTTCCACTATCAATTATTTAAATACTATGCGCACCATTGGGCAAGTCTAGTCTTAAAACTGAACTCTACCGGATGGATTTGGAACAAACTGTCAGTCTGGATAAAATGCAGATTTACAAAGAATAAACAGCCACATGATTCATTTCATGAACTGTCATCATAACTGACTTGGCTATTTATTTGGATTTTGGCTCATAGATCGATACAGAACTAAAATCAGAATTCAGATTTTAAAAAGTCAGAATCCCGTTCTGTTTGTTTTCAGTGGCCCTACTCATCTGCAAGCATGACAAAAAGATACTTTATAGTTTATATGGAAGATAAACACCTGCTAGCCCAGTTTTATTTACTTTAGCTTAGCAGCTGCCTGTTTCTTGGAAAGCGGCTAAGAAGTAGTAAAGAGTTGAAACTTGCCATTGCGTTGTTCTGCTCCTCCAGCGCCGTGGCGTTGATGATGCGTCGGAGGAGGCGGCGGTTGCGGACGGCGTGCTGCTCCCTCTTGTAGCGCTCGTACAGCAGCTGGTTGTGCAGCAGCAGCAGCTGGCTGCGCAGCGTGTGGAGCTCGTCCAGAGGAGCCGAGCCTGACAACAAAAATTTAAAAAAGGAGATGAAAAATGACAGGAAATAGTTTGAAAAATGACTTTTCTCTCAGTCGTTCGTCTCGCTAAGAGAAGGTTTGTTTAAATGCAAAAAGAAAGGGATGATATTTGTAGAATAAAGCCACATTTTTACCAGAATAACATCTTAAAATTATGAAGAAAAAAAGCTTCCAGTGTTATTGAGATTTTTTTGTTATTTTTTTGTGTTGGACTTCTCAAAAAATACTCAATTCTCTTAATATTACGACTTTTTTCTAGTAAAATTTACATTTTATTTTCGTATTATTTGAACTTTTTTGTTGTACAACTTTATTCTAGAAAAATAATACATTCTTAGCCTGACATCAACATAAAAACTAAATATGAAGGGTTTTTTTAACCAAGTGCCCATTTTAGGAGTCTGTATGCTCCTGTTAACATTTTATTGGTCACCAAATTAGTTGACAATTTTTGCAATAATCGATTAATCACGATTAATTTGATTAATCGGTTTAGTCCTATCCGAGTTCTACACAACTTAAAGAAATCAAATCTGGCTAAGCATAAAAAGTAAATATAAACGGGGATTTATAGCAAATGGCCTTTTTTGACTCTGTATCCTCCAGTTAAATAATCATTTACTAAATTAGTTGAAAATTATTTCAACAATCAATTAATCACGATTAATATGATTAATCGTTTCAGGCTGAATAAATCCTGATCCAGTTTCTCATCTGCAGGCCTGCTTCTCATTAACTACTGCAGTTAATGATTAATAATTGCTAAATTAGTTGACGGTTATTTCAATGATCGATTAATCGTTTCAGGAATACTTCCTGAAAGCTCGGTGAGTCCTGAAACATCCTCTCACCTGCAGGCAGCAGACTGAGCTCAGTAGAAATGACATGACTTCCATCAGGAAAACCAGGGAGGTTTATTAAATTCCAGAAGATTAATTAGAGTTTTATGTTGTTGTGGGCTGCAGCTGGAGAAAATGGGATTCTTGTGGCCTGGCATCCAAACAACAGAAGCCGAGTCATCTCTAACTGGTCGGCTTTTTCATTTCAGAGGTGGAGGGATTCATGAGAACTGTGGGAACGTTGTTTTGATCAGCCTGAGCTGAAAAGAGAAAACTCCCTGTTCAGCTCGGTAACACTTTAACATACCACTCATGTCTCAGAGCATGTGACCCATCACTGGCGCTCCTCTGATAGCTTCTCACTGACTGCAGAGCCCAGAAAAACTCTACTTTTACTTTAAGTTTAACTCAATGTCTCATAAAAATCCTTGTTTTTTGTTGGTTTCAAACAGAAAAACTTTCAGTGATTTATTTCAAGAAGAAAAACATTTTGAGTGACGTATGCTTGCAGTCAGTACCGGCGTTTCCATTAAAAATGTGTGCAAAACTTGTCAATTTTTGCACTAATGTCGAAAAAACACAATTGCAAGAAATGCAGTTAAAATCACATGTGAATAAGTTTGTACGTCAGAGGTGTCAAACTCACTTTTATCTTGGGCCAAATTAAGATCATGAAAGATCTTTCAGAGGCGGTTGTGCCAGAATGTATTGATAAACTATCAATAAATATCAGTCTCTCTGTTTTATAAATATTGAACATCTGTCCAAACCGTTCCGTCCCTACAGAGTTTTGCAACTGTTTTTGTGATTGTTTTGAGATTTTATGGAACTAATTAAAAAATATTTGCAAGTAATTTTGCAATATTTGCGCTTACATATGACGTTCCATGTGACTTTTTGTCATAAAAGTAAGAAATAACTGACTTCTACAGTTAGTGTCACTTAAACCCAACATTTTTCTACATTTTTGCAGAAAATATGCAATAAACTTAGTTATGCTTTAGCATAAAAAATCCTGGGATCTGTTGATTTTATGTGAATTTCCATAATCAGGGTCTGGAGTCTACAGGGCCACACAAACAGCTACAGCGGGCCAGATTTGGCCCCCAGGCCTCGAGCTTAACACATGCACAATAAGTTATTAAAAAAACATGCCCTTCAACTACTTCCTGTCTTCTTTTTTGTCATTTCCCCCAGTAGCAACATCCGGTTGCTGATCATGTGACTCATGTGAGGCAAAAGTGTTTTTTCCATTGCATTTTTGAAAAAAAAAAAAAAAAAAAAAAACAAACATAAAAAAAAAATTCAGAACATTTCAGCGTCTCTCTGTGTTTACAACATGACCAGATTGACAAAAGATTTAATTCCACAAACATTCTGAATCTGCTAAACTACCTGCTGGTTTATTCACTTTATATTTGTTTCTTTTTGTTAATTTTTAACAACAATCTGTTGAAAATTGAACAGAAAAGTTCAGCTCCTCACCTCCAAAGTGAGTCCAGTCAGCTGACTTACTTGGCAAAGGTAATCTGTGAAAGGACAAGACAAACAAAAACAAGTTCATCGAGATTCACTGCAGCTGGAAATAAACAACCACACCAGAAACTGGACCAAAATTAATTGGTAAGATTTTCTGTTTTTGCAGTTTTCTGCCAACAGGAGAAAAAATCTTATTTTCTTTTTTTTTTTTAGTAAATATGTCACCATTTGTTTTTCAGAATTATTGTTTATACCATAAAACCTGTGATTTTATTTCAATATATATCGTTTAGTCAAAATTCACATTTTTACCTTATTAAAAAGTTAGAACTAAAGTAAAGGGAAACATGTTGGTCCATTATATGCAACTCTGAATATTTAATATCAACTGATGTTACGTTTAATGACAGTAAAAATATTAAAGAACAGATAAAACAATATTTTCATCAACTGCAAGCGTCACCTCTTGAGGACTTTGTCGTGTGCGTCACTCCCCTGCTGAACAAGGCGATCCAGCACCTCCAGTGGCGAAGCCGACACCACGCCCTCCTCCTCCCCGTCCTCCAGGCCCTCCTCGCGCTGCAGCAGCCTCTCCATCGCCGCCTTGTGGACCGCCTCCGACGTCTTCTGGCCCACGAACAGCGAGGCGGCCCTGGGCAGGGCCAGCGCGAACAGCGACTCGTACGGAATCGGCGCTTTGCCGCACGGGCTCGGGGAGAACATCTCAAACTTGGAGGAGTCGTCGTCGGGGGCGGAGGGGCTCCGGAGCAGGTGGTGGTCGATGGGGGTGAAGCCGGACTGGAAGGACCAGGACCGATCCACGGCGGACCGATCCGACGCCGCTGCTCTGTCGCCAGCGCCGCCGCCGCCGCTGCCTGAGGTGCTCTCGGCTCTGTCCGGAGTGGACGCGGCGTAGCGCGGCTCTCTGACGGCGCCGCCTGGGTGGGCGTTGGAGGAGGAGGTCGGGTTCTGCGTCTGGCGGCCCGTCAGAGTCTCAGTGGTGTGGAAGAAAGGAGAGTCGTAGCCTCTCAGCCCCGGCAGCTCCTGCTTGTCTTCAGTGAGTTTCATCAGCTCCTCTGTGATGGCAGCTGCAGCGGAAACACAAAGAAATTCATGATTAATCTGATTAATCAATGACACACTGTGTTTCGCTTGTATAATCACAATAGTGTCTGCTGTAAATATCTTAGTACACTTGAAATAAGACTAATTTATAAGTAACAGCAAGATATACAAGCTTTTTTAAGTCAACAATGATGAAAAAGTTCTAGTTCCATTAGTAGAAAATTCCACCGCCGTTACCTAGCAACCACAGCCACGCCCAGCCTGTTACCTAGCAACCACAGCCACGCCCAGCCTGTTACCTAGCAACCCAGTTCTAGTTCCATTGGCAGATTATTTCACTTAAAAATTTTTGGTGGTGGTTCCCTTGTTATAAATCCAATAATCTGTAGTGGAAGTTGTGCTTTTTCATCAATATTGACTTAAAACAAGCTACTATTTCTTGCTCAAAAGTTTCTTCTAAGTTAGTTTTGCCCTTAAAACTTTATTTGAAAGGTTTTGCATAACACTGACATGACCATGAAGGAGTGTCAATGAATGTTTTTGGCTGTTGTCATGAAGTGCCATTCGGTAAATAAAGACACTTTTAATGTGACTTTGCATGATTTTTCATGGCCACATTGTTTTGCACCACAGACTGACCTTCTTCTCTCTCCTTCTCCGTTCTCAGCTGAAGGTCCAGCTCCTGCCTCGTCATGAAAACCGACAGCTCCGTCAGCGTCATGGTGACATTCGCTGCACTTTCTGCGTCTGATGAGGAAAAAATAAATATTTAAAGACGGCGGATGTCTGAAGAAAACGCTTACAGAAAACAGACAAGGTTTCACAGATTCTGTGCTTGATTTTAGATAAGGTATGGTAAAAACAAAGCTAAACTACGCTAAAAATAAGCTAAGCTAAGTCAAGCTAAGTTAAGATATGATATGATACTGAGGTGAAACGAGCTAAGCTAAAATAAGCTATGATACAACACAATAAGGTAAAAATAAGCTAAGGTGAAATAAGTTAAGTTATAATAAGCTATAAATAAGGTAAGCAAAGGTAAGACTAAGAAAAGCTAAGTTATCTAAGCTAACTTAGCGTAGCATAACTAACCTAAGTTAGTTTAGTTAACTAACTTAGGCTAGTTAAGTTAGTTGACTAACTTAAGTAGGTTATGTTAGCTAACTTAGGTTAGCCTAGCTAAGTTAGCAAAAGTTAAGCTGCTTAACCAAGATTAGATTAGCTATAATACAACACAATAAGGTAAAAATAAGCCAAGCTGAAATAAGTTAAACCAAACTATACCAAGAAAAGCTAAGACATAACACAATATGGTAAAAACAAGCAAAGCTAAGGTGAAATAAGCTAAGATAACACACAGCGTAAACTAATACAAAGATAAGCTAAACCAAGATAAGCTTAGATAGGATGACACAATAAGAAAAACAAGCTAAGCTAAAATAAGCTAAGCTATGCCAAGATGAGATAAGATGTGATAATGTAAAAAGAAGATAAGCTAAAGGGAAACAAGCTAAGATAACCTACAAACAATGTAAGTTAAGGTACAAATAAGCTAAGTTAAATAAGCTAAGATACGACACACTAAGGTAAAAATAAACTAATAGTTCAATTAAAGCTTCAGAGATGTATAGGAACAGGCTGGTTACCAGTGTGTTCTCTGTATCCTGACCTGGTTGGAAGTGTTAACCTTGTTTCATTGATTTATGGGATCAGGTCCAGCTTTTACTCACCTCTGTTTCCAGCTCCCTCTACACTCTTCTCCATCTCTCTGACTTGCTCCTGTCTCACCAGTCCAGGCTTGCTGCTTTCTCCTTGTCGACGATCCTAGAAAAAAAAAAAGTTAAATTATTCGGACTTCATTGAGTTAATTCCTATATGGTAACCTAACAGCGATGGACGAAATGTTTTGGCAAACATGGAACAGATTAATGCATTATAGCCTTAAAATACAACTAAAATGTGTTTCCACACAAATATATGTACAAGTTGTTTCCATCTGGGCAACAAAACTGTAAAGTACAAAGTTTTGAACAACTGAAGTGCAGTTATGGTCACATTTTCAAGCTACAAAAACATTTTTATGTCTGTCAAACTTTTGGCCATGACTGCATTCCTGTTCCACAGAGCTGTTAATAAAACAGACGGGGAGTTTTCATACTTTTCTCGGCGGACTGGACTGGACCGTGTTGGCTGGTAAGGAGATTACAGGGAAGTCATCTGACAGAGTGGGAGGTGGGGATGAGGTGGCTGGAGTGCTGGAGGCCGGCGTTCCTTTTCCTCCTGCTCGGAGCGAAACAAACGAATTCAGGCGCGGCGTTGAACGTCGCGGAGCGATGCAACGGCGCGGCGTTGGTTCTGTACCTGACGTGCAGTGGAAGCGGCTGGGAAGGTGTGAGGCACTGTGGGAGAGCTCCAGGTTGGGCGACATGCCCCGGGAGGAAGGGGGCGTGGCCATGCCGCACAGAGAGGAGGGGCTCCACAGGGGGTCCTTCCCCCCACAGGAAGAGTTCAGTTCACTGTTGGAGTTCTGCAGAAACAACGGAGGACGATTAGGACCACAGGTAAAAAGAAAAGAAAGGAATCTGGAGATTTTCTCAAAATTCTGACTTCAATTTTCTGAGAAAACAAAGTCAAAATTTTGAAATCAAAAAAAGAATTTTGAGGGGAAAAAAGTTCTAATTTTGACAAAAGTTAGAATCCTGAGATTAAAATCAGAATTTTTAGATAAAAGTCAGACTTTTGAAAACAAACAAAAAAAATTTTTTGGATAAAAATCTGATTTCTGGGCAATTTAAAAAAAAATTAATCTCCCAAATTTAATAAAAGTTATCAAGATTGTTTTGAACTTTTGGTGCTGAAAATAAATTCATGCTCAGGTGTTGAAATCTGTAACAGTGATACCATCACCAATGTTCAACATTTCTGATTGAATTTTTTGATATTTTTCACTTAGGAGTTCACATAAAATTATTTCTTCATCCTCAAAATATTTAAACTTTATTCTGGTAACAACAGTTTATTTTTGCATTATTTTGACTGTTTTCTTGTAATACTATAACTTTATTCTTTGAATTAAAACATTTTAAATCTTAGGCTGGCCCCAACATTTCATGGCAGAGTTAAAAGCCCAAATAAATAGGAGATTTTCCAAAGATTAAATTTTTGAAACTCGATGAATCCAGTCCTAGCCCAGCTGTTGGATGACCTCACCTGCCGTCTGGAGGTCTGCGGGCTTCGGTAGGACGAGGAGGACTGAGAGCCTGAGAGGGGCGGCAGGGACAGGGGCGGGGGCAGCGGCTGCCGCGGAGTCGAGAACGGCGTCGAAGAGGAACTTCCTGTCGAGAACAAACATGGAGGCCAATGTAAACGTAAACGTAGCGGCTGCAAAGTTACTGCTGAGAAGATGAGGAATCAATACTGTTAGTAGAGTTGAAACTTTGAAGCCACGTTTTGGCTAAAACATGTTTACATATAAAGGTGTTTTTATCTTGCATACTAAATGTGGATATTTTCTGTACACTTTTGGTTTCATTATTGCTCTGATTATGTTGTTTTTTCAGTAAATTACACTGTTTTCAGTCTGTGTACTCCAGTTAGCGATTAATCAATCCCTAGATTAGCTGATGATTAATTCAATAAACGATTAATCGTTTCAATCCTAGTCCTCATACATCAAAAATTTCTAAACGGGCGTGAATACTTTGAGAGAAAACATATTTTGATTTTTGGCAAAGAAATAAACAGAAATGTGAGATAAATTCAGCATTGAAACGTGTCGGTGTGTTTTCTCACCGTAGCTGCTGTGCAGGTCTGTGTAGGGGCTCGATGTGGAGTCCTGCGCCCGCAGGTGGGCTTGTGGGTAAAAGTTCTCAGGCATGGTGGCGTAGCCCTCCTCACAGGATGCCTCCTTTGGGTCTAGGGACACTTTGGCACATTCAATGACGATATCATGGATCTCATACTTTTTCCACCTGGTAGGAAAGCAGAGCGCCATCAGGAAGAGAGAAGCGAATAAAACTAAAGGAGGATTTTATCCAGGAGGAGCAGGACGGGTTTACCTGGTGGGGTCCAGCTCGTGGTCCTTGGTTCCCGTCACCAACTCGGGATGTATACGAACATGTTCAAGCATTGGCTGAAAGGGTTTCACACAGTTACATTTGGTCATGAAATCATAAGTCTTAGATAATGAGATTTTATCTGTTTTAGGGCCTCCTGTCACTTTAAATCCAAATAATCTGCTGCTGGCCACGCCCACAATTCAACATTTACACTCGCACCTGAAAATGGCTGCAAACAGATGCGCAACTATACAACCTCACATATTTAAAAAGCATTAGTAGAGCCTCCTGCACAATCAACTAGAATCCAGAAAGTGGTTTATGGGTGGTAGATCCACAACAAAACACTTGTCTTTTCCAGCAGCCATTGTACAGCGGTAAAATCAGCAGACCAAACGTGCTGGACCTCAGCTTTGGTTGGTTGCTGATGGGAACTCTGCCCATCGGCAGAGTCCCACTGGCGTTGCTAGGTAACAAGCTGGGCTTAGCTGGGGTTGCTAGATGAGGGGCAGTGCCTGCTCACTCGTGACATTACACCTCACCTTCACCACCTCCTCAAAGGTCTCCATGTTCTCCTTCATGCTGTAGTGGGAGCGCAGGTAGGAAACAAAGTTGCATGGATACATTCCATAGAGCCTGTGGAAGAGGGAGTAGACGGAGGCGTGGAGGTGGATCAGGTAGACCTCGGAAACGTGGCCTGGATGGGAGGAGACGGTTAGCAGGACGAACACGGAGCTACCAGAAAATTCAGCAGCAACCTGTCCTACCTGGGTTTTTGAGGTTCCACGACGCCAGGCGGCCGAAGATGTCGAAATACTCCCAGAGGTGCTGCTTCCCGGCTTGAGGGATCATGGGAAGCAGAGTGATGAGCACCAGAACTCCGGTTATCAGCACCACTACGTCTGTGTCCGTCTGCAGGGAAAACAGGGAGGTCATGGAGAAAACGTTCAGGGCAGAAGGCTGATCTGGGATCTGATCAGCACTTTGGTCTGATTCCCAGAGGATGAGGCCATTTTCTGTTTCTATGAGCTGAACTGAGAAAATCAATACAAGCAGCAAACCTGGATAATTAATGAAACGAGATCAAATGTTTTAAAGGAGGAAAGATACAGACAGGAATCAGTTCATCCAACCATCCAATTATCCATCCAACCATCCAATTATCCATCCAACCAT
>NW_015116749.1:0-16474 GCF_001443285.1 Poecilia latipinna | reverse complement strand
CATCTAGTCATCCAACCCTCCATCCATCTAACTATCCATCCAATCAACCATCCAACCATTCATATATCCATCCAACCATCCAGTCATCCATCCATCCATTAGTTCACTCATCCATCATCCTTCCATCCATCCATCCATCCATCCATCCATCCATCAGTTCACTCATCCATCCATCCATCCATCCATCATCCATCCATCAGTTCACTCATCCATCCATCCATCCATCCAACCATCCAGTCATCCATCCATCCGTCCATCAGTTCACTCATCCATCCATCCATCCATTCATCCATCCCTCCATCCATCCTTGGCTAATAACCTGACTTTCCTAAATGTGTCTTCTAGAATCAGGACTCTCCATTCTGAAGGACCAACCTTGGTGTTTAAATCAGAGTGACAGGAAGACGGTTCTGGTTCTCACTGCCACCAAAAACCAACAACTCCATGAGAATCTCGATCATCATAACAAACCAAACCATCTCGCCCTGCTGCTTCGTGCCAACATGGCGGCTCACCTTGAGGCATTTCAGCAGGGAGAGCAGCAGAGGGTAGCGGGCCATCTTGTGGATCCAGGACGGCTGCTTTCGGACCACGTGGCCGAGCAGCATGAGGGTGGGCAGCCGGCAAGCTGGTTTGGCCATACAGTCGTTCATCTTGTCCAGAAGGTGCTGGGCGGCGGACAAACGGTTGGATGCGTTTACAACAAGCAAAGTTAGCAAAAAACGGATGTTTTTTATGCTTAAAGGAATAAAGGAGAGCAACAGCCAGAGCTAATCACAAACGAATCGGACTCTCACCTTGTCATGCGGCTCTCTGACTGAGGACAGGATATGCAGGGCCTGGGCGGAGTTGGTTTCCAGGAAGTAGTCCACCAACCCGTTCAGCAGCATGGAGCCTCGCTCTGGAAGGGAAGCAGCATTTTTAACCGGCTCGTTCGTTTACTTCTGCTCAGGTCGACGGAGCCGGATGACCCACCGGTGCTGAGCTGCTCGTTGATGAGGCTCCGGATCTCTTCGAGCTGCTGGAGGTCGGAGGTCTCCAGGAGCGGGAGGAGGTCCCCGACGTTGGGCTGCTCCCTGGCCATGGTGGCAGTGCTGGAGGTGCAGGCCGCGTTTCTCTCCCAGTGTCAGACCCGGCTTGCCTGGAGGACTCCTGGGGCCCGCCCACCAATACAGTCTCCAGGCACCGCTGGCGGGTCAGAACCCAAACCCAGAGTCAGAAACGGATCCAGAACGTCTCTGGGTCATTTAAAATCTGAGAGGATTCTGCACACAGTCAGACAGGAGCTGCAACTAACGATTAATTTAGAAATCGATTATTCTAACAATCGTTTTTTTAAATTGGCACATTCTACAGATTTCTCATTTAACTACTTAAACATTTTCTATATAATAATTCGTTTTTTAAAATAAGAAAAACATTTTAAATGAGATACCACAGCGTTCTTTACACCGGAAGCTAACACTACGCAATCTGAGGAGTTTTGGGAAAATATATTTAGAGACAAATGTTTTTTTTTTTAAATCATAAATACAAAATGTATATTTTTTTTACGGTTTTGGATTATTTACTGCCCTGACTATGTTGTTCTTACAGCAAATGGATTTTTTTTAGTTTGTATACTCCAATCGATTGATAAAAAAAATTGGCACATTCTACAGATTTTTCATTCATCCATTTGAGCCTTTTTTATATAAAAAATATTAGAAATACATTAAAAGATGCAAATAAATAATTGAATTCATTTTTTAAAATAAGAAAAACCTTTAAAGATGCAATAAAATTTTGATTAATTATGATTAACCATATAAGTCATTTTTGCCTTCATCCAGATTAATGCTGGGCGATAAATCAATTTTGTTGATTAATTGAATTTTGGGATTCTGAAATTTTAATTTGTAAAATAATAAAATATAAATATTTTTTGAGTTGCATTTTGAAATTATTTCCTGTCATTGATGGATTGATCCCAGTAATCAGTCCCTCCAGGTTTTTGCCATTTTGGTGATTTTTCCTTAGAATATCACTGAACTTGTGAAGCTAGTTTGGAAATATTTATAAGTAATTTGGGAATATTTACGCCTATTTTAGGCGGAAAATGTGACTTTTGTAGTCACCATGCCGAACAGACAGTAACTTTATATCAAGTCAGGCTGGAGCAGCAGAGTAGTAGAAGTAAGAAATACTGCCACCTGCAGGTGGGAGTTAGCATCACTTAAAACAAACGCTTCTGTAGAAACATTTGTAGAAAATGTGCAATAAATTGTGCATTAAAAATTGCAGAATTGCAAAAAACAGGAGGTATTGATTGATAATTTGGCAGATAAAAACTGCTTTGATCTGATTAATAAAATAAATCCAGGCCTTTAGTTTCTTTTCCTGAGGCACCAACTTTCCTCGGCCTCATTTAGGAAAATGGAACTGAAGATCAAAATTAACAACCTGGATGTTTTCTAATATCAACAAAGATTAGATATTCTGTTGGCAGCAGATTTGCAGTGTAATCCTGACGGGCAGCTCATTAATGCCAGGCAGCTTATCACCAACCTGGAACAATGATTCAGCTCAAGCCGATCTCATCGGCTCCTCAGATCTCACTCCAAACGTCCGAGCAGAGAAAGCTGCTAAAACATGACCATCAACTGAAAGTTTCTTCAAACGCAGCTGTGCTTCTTCCATGACCAATCAGCTCAGCGCTTGTTTCTGATGCGGCGCAGCATCCGCAGCTCAATCGTCCCTCTGTTTCAATCGACTGCTGACTCATGTGGCTGGACGTCCGGGCGAGGAGAGCAGACACAAACATGAGCAACACTCAATGTGATCTCAGGCAGCCGGGGAATGCTCTGCGTCGCACAAAGACGCTTTATGCAGCGCCGGCGCGGCCAGGGAGGCACTGGAAACGATAACTATCTGAGCGGGAGACGCCAGCCGCTGAAGACGGCGGCGAATTGGGGCTACTGTCGATGGAAAACCAATGAAAAGGAGTAAATGTCGGCCGAATAACGCTGAAATTCTGAGATTGATCTCAGAAAATTACTAGAATGAACAAGGAAATTTCTGAGCTTCAAAAAGTGTAAAAAGTTTAAACTCTTGAAACTCAGAAAATTTCCGACTTTTGAAACTCAAAAATGTTCATCTGGAAGCTCAAAATTTCTAACAAATCTCCAACTTTTAGACTCAGAAACTTTGTTTTTTCTTCAACATTTCTGGGTTTAATCTCAACATTACTGAGTTTTCTCACACAAATATTCAACTTTTGAATTTCAGAAAATTTTGAAAAAAAATAAATAAAATAAAATAAAATCTACAAAGTTTCTGGCTATTTAACCCATTTTTCAACGTTTGAAAATTTCTTAGATTAATCTCAAAATTTGTCCCCCGCACATTTTTGACTTTACAAACTCAGAAATTAGATTTTTTTTTTCTTGAAATTTTCTGAGATTAATCTCAAAATTTTGGAGATTTTTTTAGCAATTTTTTTCACTTTTGGAGCTCAAAAATGTCCTTGTTTTTTTCTAGAAATTTTTCTAAATTAATTTTTTTTTCTTACTTCAGTGGCCCTAACGAGCCGTCATACGGCTCAAAGGATACTCAGAAAGAAGATGAAAAACTTTGTTTGGGAAATCGAATGAACATTTCTGTTTGTGTTATTTGCCCCGTTTGCTCTCAGCCATTTATTCAACTGAAGGAGGTTTAATAAAATCCTAAACCGAAGCACTGAGTCTTTTCCATTAGAGTCAAAATATCTTGAGGTTTTCTTCATGAATGAGGAATAAATGGTTTCACAGTCAACTGTGTCAAACATTTCAGTTTTAAACAATTAATCATTTTTGAAACAATTTTGGTGACAGAGAATCCATAATCCATGTTTTGTTTTGTTTGTTTATTTATTTGGGTATTTAAACTGTTTTCCAGCTCCAGTGTTAAATATTTTTCAGAAATTAAAGTTTTATTTTCATCTAGGAGAGGGTGTACTTGGATTAATATGATATTATTGCGATCAGAGCAGCTGAAAACGTTTAGCTTGTTGGGGCAAGGATGCATCTAATAAGCTTCCTTTTTGGATTTAAGCCTGGACTTTGACTAGGCCTTTCTAACACATGAACATGCTTTGATCATTGTAGCTTTCTCTGGGTGTTTTTAGGGTCTCATTATGTTGGGAACCTGCAGAACTGCAGCAGATCCACTTCAAAACATCCAACATCCAGAAAGATCTCAAACACGAGGAGGAAAACTTTCCCTTCTCATTTCAAAACTATTGAAAACTTTATTCCACACAGGATATTAGGTATGACTGGACAGCAACAAATGTGCACTTGTGTAGTTTTATATATATATTCGTAATCCAGATTTAGCATTACTGGAAAGTTGTTTCCATTTTTGTGACTTTAAAGCTGTCAAGGTGTGTGACATTTGTCTCTATTTTCTATTAGTTTGTTGTAAATGTTTAATAAAAAAACATATATTTTAGAATAGCGGTGCTACATTAGCTCTGATTGGTTGTATTTTTGGTCAAGTCGCTGTATGTTTGGATAATTACTGAATGCTGTGCAGCTGGAAGTATTTTTGCTCTTACTTTCCTGCCTTCAGAAAAAGGTTATGATGCGTAACCGAGGCAACAAGGCATCAATTTTACAACTGGAGGCTGCTGATTAGCATCTCATAAGCTCAAATCATGCCTGAACTACGACCCAAAAATCCCAGAGGAGTTGAAAAGGAGACATCATGGATGCAGAGCAGAAAGAGAACCATAACAGCAACCATAAAACCAAATAGAAGTTTAAAGAGGAGAAGCAAAAGCAAATGAGGTGGATTAGCAGAGCTTCCTAACAGCTGATGATGTCATCCAGGTCATGTTAGTGAAATACTGTCTCTGTTGGGAAACTGAGTTGTTAGCATGTCATGAGACTGTCATATCGAAAATCTTCAGTCAGAAGTGTCTTTAGATTAGCTGCAACACTGACTGCTACCAAAGACACTTAAATCATACGCGTTTACTTAAAAATAAAGAAATAATTGTTGAAATGAATTGAAAACGCACTGAATTTTGAATTATTTTGCAGGCTCTAGCAAAAACATCCTGATGGCTTTAACTCGAAGAAACCAACAACAAAAATCCGTGAATATTTACTGCTAGCTGGTTGCATGATGAAGGTAAAGTCAAGCATTGAGATGCATTAAATGCAACATGGTTCAGTCAGAAAGGCAGAGGAGCCGCTGCTGCATGAAGACTGACCACTGACTGCTGCTGCTGCTGCTTGTCGTAAACAACTCGCAGAGAACAATGGGCAGGCTTGGCTTTACTTTACCCGCTTCTAAAACACGAACATTTCTTTTCCGTGACACGCCGAGCAGCGATTTTACAAAACATACATAAATAAAGATAAAACCAAGATATAACCTTTGAAAAATCAACTCTATCCATCACCAGGTCTGTCCAGGAGGGAAAAAAACACAAGTCAACCCAGCGCCGACAGCTAACGTTAGCTGGGAGCAGCGACCCACACTCCGAGCAACATTTATTCCCCATGTCAGTCCGGCTCGGTTCGACCTACAGCGGCCAGATCGGTTCGGTTTGAACCCAACGCAACATCTGAGCTGGAACCCGCTGATAACAAACCGGATTATTCACAAATAAGTGGAGCTGTTTACCTGTTAGAGTAGATTCACTCCACAGGGCGCCGCCATCTTGAACACCTCACAGCCCATCCCACCGCAGTCAGCCTCCGCTGTCAGGCTGCGAGCGAACTAATCCCGCAACTCCGAGCGGCTCTGCGCCTCAATGCTGCCGCTTTTCCACCAGCACCGAACCGGGACAGCTTCTGAAAATCATCCTAATCCCGACAGCCGACACTCCGCTCGAGCTTCCACACGGATAGCGGCTGATTCTTATCTCTGTCGCGCAGTTAAAGTTTGTTTTCCCATCGCTGCTGCTGAAGGGCTGAACTGTGTGTAATGCGGCTTCGCGTGACCCACATGCCGAGAGCGCACGCGCGATTTAGTTTTACTTTTTAAAAGCAAATTAAATAAGATTTTACAGAAACACGTCGGTGTGGGTTTTGTTAGTGTGGCAGAAGATAATTATTTCCACTGTAGAAAAAAAAATCTGAAATCTTGATGTCAAAATTCCAAAATTAAAGTCGGGATTGTGAGATTAAAGTCAAAATTATGATGATAAAGTTTGAAAATTGGTATTAAAGTTTTAATTCCGACAACAAAATATCATAACTCTGAGAGAAAAGTCTTAATTCTGAGATTAACGTCTGAATTCTCATAGATCAAACTCAGAATTTTGATAATAATGTTTGAAATTTTAATAATAATAATAATCATGTTAGAATTCTGAGATTAATATCAGAATTTTGAGATTAAAGTCTGATTTCTCATAGATTAAAGTCATAATTCGGAGATTGAAGCAAAAAAGTCTGATATTAAAGTTTGAAATTTGTTAATAAAGTTAGAATTATGTGAGGTTAAAGTCAAAATTTTGAGATTCAAGTCCAAAATCTTTTTGATTAAAGTATCATAATAAAATCAGAATTCTGATAATAAAATTTTAAATTTCATAATAAAACTACAGTTCTGATTTTAAAGTCAGAATACCAATCCTAATGATTATATATTAGGGACCCTAAATAAAAACACCTTATGTTGCCTTTACAGCTGCCAGTTTTTGTCTCGATCATTTTTGCACACAAAGACTGAAATATTTATCAGTTCTTACTTATTCGCTGAAATGAAGCCAGATTTGACTTATCTCACCATGAACTCTTAATTTAACTTTAGACTGAGACTAATACACTGTGCATCACATCAGGTTCACATGATGGCAGCATTATATCACCACATTTGTCTGATGCTGTATTTTCAATAACCGTAGCATAAACTCATCATAATTAACAGAAATAAAGACTTAAAAACATCAAATGTGTGCAAATAATCTGCTTCACTGAATGGAGTTACTGAAATAAATGAACATTGCGATATTTGCAGTAACATATTTTATGACATGATGTTATTATATTATATTATATTATATTATATTATATTATATTATATTATATTATATTATATTATGTGGCACGTTGATATTTCTGTCCACTAGATGTCGCTCTTGCACTCAAACTTAATTTTGTCCTTCTTACACCGAAACTCTCACAAATAATAATGATGACTAAGAAGAGGAAGATGATGATGGTTGTGGTTATTATTAGTATTAAAATGAACTTTTCATTTAATTGACTGAATAAATTGTGTTTCTGTGTCGCCATAGCAACCACCAGTTAGCTGTGCTTGGATAAGCAGACTGGTTTGGTATGTGTATCTTTGGAGGCGCTAAAGTTACATATGTGGAAGATTAAGACTCGTAAATCTTACACACAACTTTACTTTATTTTACTTTACTTTGTGTAAATCCAGTAAACCAAACAGAAAGCGTTAGAGATTTCTTTTAAAAGTTGAAGTAAAGTTTTTGTTGTTCTTGTTTCTGCATTTTAATTAATTACGCAGGATTTATTTTTAATTTTTTTTGTTGCATATTTCGCATATTTAACGTGCTGTTGTGTATTTTTTTTTAAAAAGTCTCTCCCCCCTCATGCACTCGCGGCTGTTTTGTATAACTGTTCCGAAGGCCGCTGTTTTTCTAAGCAAATTTCCACCTGCAGCTTGGCCTTTTCATTGGCTGAAACCACAGTCAGATTCCCCTGCGAAGTTATCTGATTGAAAATCAGGGAGGGGAGAAAAAGACCGAGCTGCGAGCGCTGATGATGCTTCTTACTCTGCTTAACGCGCCTGCAACTTTTAGGAAACGGATTTCTTTCTCTGTGTTTCTTTTCTTTTTTTTTTCCTTGCGACGCATTTTGGATCTATAAAGTTTATTATTGTTGTTTTAATTCGGGCTCAATTAACGGTGAGTCGGTGCCAACTGTTGCACATTGTCATAAATTGTATAATAACGCAAGCAGGCAGTTAACAACAATATCTTTAATTGTTTTCGGTAAACAAGAATAAAAACTTCTTCAAAGTTACATTTTAGCTCTAACCAATTCTAAAACCTTAAAAAACATATTCTAATGTGTAGCTTAAATATTTATTTAACATTATAATGACATTTTAGAATACTTAATTTGATTTAAAAACAAATATGAAACGTTTTGTGTGCTATTTTTGCGACGCAGAATCAACATGCCGCGGTCATTTCTGGTGAAAAACAAACGGTGCGCCTCTTATAACATCCATCGCACTTATGAAGAGGATCAGCCGGCGGAGTCTGAAGACCAGGGTAAGACTTTATCTGAAACTTTAAATGGAAAATGCATCACCTTTTCTTCGCTAAATAAACATTTGATTAAATGTTGCACGCATTAAAAATTAAAGCTGCTTGCAATGTGCTCAACTGTTTTGTTTATTTCTTGTGCATTTATCAGAAGTCCCGTCGCAGCTGCAGAGCACAGACTCATCAGAGGAGCCCCTGTCTGAGGGCCCCTCCCTGTCCGCAGACCGGTGCTCCCCTCCGGAGGATTCAGAGCCGCAGTGTCCGTTACCTGCTCACCCAGAGCCGGCCAGCCCGCCGCTGGCGCCCTCTCAGCCCTACTACCTGACAGGTCGGTACCTCAACCAGACCAGCTTTACATTAGCAGGGGCCTGTCCGGATTTTTTAAGCGTTTCACATCTGCTGATATAAATAATCATATACATAATTCCAAACAAGTCTGAACCGGAAGTGGTCCGCGCCATCTTAATAGGCAAACACAGCGTAAAGCATAGCGGCTTGAGATCAACAAAAAGAAAATATGTGGACATTCTTGACCAGTTTGAGTTTGATTGACTCGTATAAAACGGAGATGTTCCTCCGATTTCATACTATGATACAGTTAGCAGCCTATTTAACACAAAAATTGAGTACAAAATAATCAACGTTTAAACGGATTTGTAAAGGATGCAAACTCTTCAGATTAACAAGGTTCTGGTGATTGGCAAAGTAAATGAAGTAACAAACACGTAGGCTACATGTCGGTGTTAGCTAGCAGATAAAAGTTACATTAGTTAAGCTAATTTTGCTAGTTCGGCAGTACAACAGTAAATATCTCAGATATTTATCTTAGTATTACACAGAGATCTGTAGAGTACTCAAGTAGTTGTAATGTATTTTATTGTTTGTAAGTTAGATAGGAACGAGTCGAGAGTTAGCGCTAAGTTTGAGGCTTGTTATCGTTGTCATAGAAACTCCATAGCAACCGCCTGGCAACATGGCTGTCAGTTACAAAGTTCACGGAGGTGTGACGTCACATGAAAACTATGTATTGAGTAGTTTTTGTGTTTTAAATGTGTGAAATGCTGCCAAACTGAGGTCTTTCCTGTTTTATCCGCAGTTATTGTTTAGTTTTAAGCAGTTATGGCGAAACCTGGAACTGCTGCTTGTTATCCAGCAGGTTGTTGCTAGGTAACCAAAGAGTGAGTGAGTTAGTTGATTGCACCAAACAAACTTAACTGGCTGAGAGAGGTTGAGCGGCTATAAGTCTGTACGCCTACATCTCCCAGAATGCTGTGCGGTTCTAGATCAGAGTTCAGTGGAAAGGTTTTATGCAGTAGTCTGATTCTGCTTGTTCTTCTTTTCTTCTCATTAAACTTTACATTATCATCATCCTGCCAGTGGAACTAGATATGAAAATTAGTCACTTGGCTATAATCTCATATATTTGCATGTAAATGCTAAATGATATCCAATGTCCCATTTTTAAAGAATAAATTTGACACTATGTAAACGTTTTGTACTTCCATCTAGTTCTCAGCTGCTTTCTAAGGAAAACACTTAGCATTTTTTTTGGCAATAAGTTAATTGTTTTTGGTGTCCCGAAATGAGCCATTTCAAAAAACCTCCGGAATGCAACGTCACAAATCCACAGGCACTGCGCCGTTGCCTAGCAACCCCAGCCTGTTACCTAGCAACTCAAGCGGAACTCCGGTATGGTTGGTCAGCTGGTTTTACTGCTCTGTGTGCTGTACAATGGCTGCTGGAAAGCTGAAATCTTATTATCAAAGAATGACTTTGTGCACAAACTGTAATGAACATGTTTTGTGTCCCAACCTGTAAAGGGAAACATAATATTTCACCTCTCCACTTGTTCTTCCTGTGTTAGAGCCCCACATGGCCGAGTTCCCACCTTACTACAAGCCTTCGTACGCCTGGGAGCCGGTGTCGTCGTCCTACGAGCTGCGGCAGCTGAGCTTCAGCCCCACGGTGCTGCAGCACGCCAGCAGCCTGTACGGCGGCCACATCAGCCGCAGTCCGCCGCCGCAGCAGCCGCTGGACTGCAGCACGCACTACTCCCCCACCTCCAACACCTACCACTGCATCACCTGCGACAAAGTAGGCAGCTTTTCTCATCACTGCATGGAATGTCAATATTTAAAATGATGATTTCATTTATTAAAATAAGAGCCAATCAAAACCAACCTTGTCTTGTACAAATTATTCCACTCAGGGGTGTCCAAAGTGCGGCTCAGGGGTTTGAGTAAATGTTTTCTGTTAGCAAATAAAATCAACATTTGCCTTTAATTTACTCAGGTTGTTTTTGCTGTTTCTTGTTGTTCAGGTGTTCTCAACTTCTCATGGACTGGAGGTTCATGTCAGGCGGTCGCACAGCGGAATGAGACCTTTTGGCTGCAGCATCTGTAGGAAAACCTTTGGGCACGCTGTGAGCCTGGAGCAGCACATGAACGTTCACTCCCAGGTAAACAAAAACACACATTACTTCAGATTTCATAAAAATTTGTAATCTTGTAAAACTGAGAAAACAGTAGTATGTTGCCAGGCTTCATTTATTTAAGAAATTATTGATTTAAGTCTGAAAAATCTATTTTAAACCCCATTGAAAGTGAAAATTCAATATGGCTGCCGAATAATGGTGAAAGGCCGTTTATTTATACTTCTGATTGTTTTCATCTCATCTACCATACTGTCATCAACATAGTTATACACTGTTTGTTTGTGTTAAAATCAGTGAAATACATTAATATTGTTTTGTGCTGCTAACAAAAGTTAGCATAAACAACAATGGCATACTTAAACATTAATTAAAATATCCAGTTATGCATTCAGCACTATAAAAATCACAAGTAGAGGTTGTACAGTGGGATACTGGTTTTAAAAGTGCTACCAATAAATGGTGTATCCCTGGTTTATCTTTAAGCCTGGCAGCCATTTTGAATAGTAATAGTGCGTTTTCTTTGTACCTGGAAATCGGATTTTTCAGTGAAAAACAAGAACAGACTGGGAAAGTCAAAGCTCACCCAGCTAATCTGAGTTTTATACAGCTATACACTGTAAAAAAAGAAAAAAAATCTGTCATTTATGGTAAAATGCCGTCAGCTGTGGTTGCCAGAATTTTACTGTTACAAAAACAGTTTTTGTGCTGAAATCTCAACTTGTTAACATGGTTCTTATGTGTTTTTATTCATAGAAATGATTAGAAATGTACTATTAGCTTGGATTGCTAATAGTAGTTAGCATGAAAACGTAATGTTTTGAATCTAATACAGAGACATTTGCATGAGGAATTTCAGATGATTTATGCAAAAAATGATGTTTGCAGTAGAACTGCAGAATAAATCCTGCAGTTCTACTTTTAAAAGGTCGCAGTTTATTACTTATAAAAACTATCAAACGGGGCTAAATTGTTTAATTTCATTGTATGTTCAGGAAAAAAGCTTTGACTGCAAGATGTGCGGTAAATCCTTCAAGCGCTCCTCCACGCTGTCGACACACCTGCTCATCCACTCCGACACCAGACCGTACCCCTGTCAGTACTGCGGGAAACGGTTCCATCAGAAGTCGGACATGAAGAAGCACACGTACATCCACACAGGTAATTACAGCGGAGATCCTCCCACTCTGCTCTGGACTCAACCTGCTACAGCATCAACCATTCAGTTATCAGCCGTTTGAAAAAGTGCAATATTTTGAAAATATTAGACTTTTCAGGGCTGCAATTAACGATTATTTTAGTAATCGATTATTCCGACGATGAATCAGATAAAAGATGATCACACTCTGCTGATTTTTATTTTATTAGAAATACATTTTAAAATCCTTTTTTAAAATAAGAAAATAAACAATTTATTACCTAAAATGCAATAACACATCAATCCTTTAGTGAACTTTTGATGATTTGTAGCTTGATTAAGATTCATCTGCAGCTAAAAACAACAGTTTTGTGATTTTACCACAAATAAGTTAATTTATCGTTTTAAAATAGTTTTTTTGTAATTATTCAGATCATATGCAATATTTAGGACTGTACAATTCACAGGACAGAACACTTTTATTTGTTCTGTCTATTTTTGTAATCTTTTATCTTAAAAGATTACAAGAATAAAGTCGGATGAGAAAAAAGTTGAAATAATACGAGAATAAAGTCATAAAATTACAAAAATACAATCATAACATTATGACTTCATTTTCATATTATTTCAGCTTTACTCTTGTAATATTATGACTTTATTTTTGTTATTTTATTTGTTATTTTTTTCTTAGTCTTGCCTTAACACTCCATCCACACTGCATTTGTAGCTTTAATTTGATTTCCAGTTTGGGATTCGTTTCTGTCCAAAGATGTGCTTGATGATATCAGCTACTTTCCAGGTGCAGCATGGAGGAATTGCTTCCAGAGGTTATAAAGCTGCTGATAAATCAGAAAAAGAAGTTTAAACAAATATCCCGTCAATTTGCATGTCTGGTTTTCCTGCTTCGCGCTACACTCTATAAAAGGAAGTCTGTTCAGTTGACATTTGTTGACAGCATGGCTTCTACAAATCTGAACAATGGCACGATTCTTCTCGATTGGTCGCTAATAGAAACTTTACCTGTGAGGTGAAAACATCTGATGCTGTTTTTAAGCAACTCTGACTTTTTTGCAACTAAAGGAAAAATCAAATCAGTCAAGGGGTAAAAAAAACAAAACAAAAAGTGAAATAATTTTTTTATTTTCGCAGGCGAAAAGCCGCACAAGTGCCAGGTTTGCGGCAAAGCGTTCAGCCAGAGCTCCAACCTGATCACCCACAGCAGGAAGCACACGGGATTCAAACCGTTTGGGTGCGATGTTTGCTCAAAGGGCTTCCAGAGAAAGGTGGATCTGCGCCGGCATCACGAGAGTCAGCACGGCATGAAGTGAAGGCGCCCGAATGTTTGTACATATTAGATTTCTATTAAAACAACGAGTGTCAGGTGTGTCTGGGATGGCAGGACTCCTTCAGGCAAACTGAAATGTAATATATAGGAATCCATCTTTAAAATCAAATGTCTGTATGAATGTGAAAAATTGGTTTAATTTTGTATTTATTTTCTGGTCACTACAAAAAAACAACAACAAAATATTACCAAGTTTTGTAGTCTAGTTTCAATTCAAATACCTAATGTTACAAATCAGCCGTTACCTAGCAACCCCTGGGAAGACGGGCCCCGTTACCTAGCAACCCCTGGGAAGACGGGCCCCGTTACTTAGCAACCCCTGGGAAGATGGGCCCCGTTACCTAGCAACCCCAAAGGAACTCTTCAAAAATCTTCTGCACTTGAAATAAGACAAAACTTACAGGAAATAGGAGCTGGTTTTGAGTCAATTATTCCTTAATAAGTGAAATAAAACATTTTAACTTATAGAAAAAGATTATTTAGATTATTTCACTTTGAACAGAGTTAAGGAGTAACTAGTTACATTTAGTCGAGTAACTTTTTTGAAAAATAATTACTTTTTATTATGCTGTACTTTACACTTTTACTTGAGTAATTGTATTATGAAGTATCGCTACTTTTACTTGAGTAAAACTTCTGGATTTTCTACCCACTGAATGAAAAACAAACATGTTTAAACCAAAGATTCACCAGAGACAGACACACACCTGCAGTTTCTGTTAAAGTTTCATAAGTTTTTTATTGAAGGAAACTGATTTGGAAAAAAATATTTTGTCTGATTTTGTTATTTTTTTTGTTACCTATATGAATTATTGTCATTTTGGTTTTTAAAATACCAAGATTTCCACTTAACTTTATATTTTGGCCCATCTGATGATGTAATTTCTAAATATTAAATGACTGATAATTTGATCAGTTACTCAGTAACTTTTTACCAAATACTTTTTACTGTAACTTGAGAAGTTGAGTAAAATATGTTGAAGTAGTTCTACTCTACTCACTTCTGGTTGCAAGTAACTTAAAAGTAACTTTTTTTAGCAAAATGCAGGAGCTAATTTTAAGTAAATAATTCTGTAATGTTGATAAAAAATGACAAGTTCCACTTTCAGATTATTTCACATATAATATTGGAAGAATGTAGTAATCTGCTAGTGGAGCGAATCATTTTTATAATCAATATTACAGAATTATTTACTTAAGTTCTTATCTTGCTGAAAATGACTTGGAAGTTAATCTTGTCTTATTTTACGTGTACTTGAACTAGAAATTACATAAACATACTTGGTAGTATTTTGTAATTTTTGCAGTGTTTGAATGATTCAGGTTGTTGGGGATAATAAACAAATTGATATAAATTGCAATCCTGTAAAATCTTTGCTTTTCCTTTTTGATAATAACCCGTGTTTCATAACCACACACTTGTATTTTTTGTTTGTTTTTGCGCGACGTTCTCGTCTAAAGCAGGATGTGGGATTCCTACAGGACTGTTAAGTCGGGTGAAAATCTGTTGCGTGACCAGAGTGATCCTGCAGTCAAATAACACACCTGGAGCGTCATGCAAATCCACACGCAGTGCCTGATAGTGGACTAGAAAGCAGCAGGAAGGGAAAGTTGGGGAAGCGTTCAGGAATGGCTTCGAAAACATGAAAAAGCAGAAGTCAAATCAGAGGAAAGCTCATGAATTCTGCATTTGGTTTTATTGGGAAACAAGGATTAATGAGTGTACGTGTGTGTGTGGAAAAGGGATTGATTACTTGAGCTAACTGCCACCCCACCCTTCCAGTCTGTTGAATTTACTTACAACAAACAAACGGCAACAAGCGCCGCCTTCCTCAAACACCAAAGCTGCTGGAGGCAAATCAGATCATCAGGAACGGCCTTTAAATCTGACGAGGAGGACGGCGCAGAAACGACGCTCACCTTTCAACAAGGACGAGTCGGTAAATCCACAGAACGCCTCGCACTGAAAAAACATGCTAACAGGTACTCTTACTCTAGTTTCTAGTGCAAATGTCTTAGTCAAGTGGAAATAAGACAAAACTAACTAAGCTAATTTTTCTTGCTGTTTGTTACTTTTCTTTTTTAACAAAATTATTCTTGCATAATGAGATTTTAGCTATTTTAAGGCCTTCTGTCACTTTAATAAGCTGCCGCTGGCCACACCCACAAACTCAACATTTACACTCACACGTTAAAACGGCTGCAAACAGATATATAATAAAATTCTTTACAGCTATTCATCTTTGAAGAGCAGAAGTGAAGCCTCCTGCACAACCAACAAGAATGCAGCAAGTTATTTCTGATTGTTAGTCAACAATAATACACTTGTGTTTTCCAGCAGCCATTGTGCAGCGCATACAGCGTTAACCATCCTCTTCATGAATCTGTATTAGGAAAACAAAGTGTCTTCAGTCAGAGGCTTCTTCAGATTCACTGTAATACAAACCGCTACAGGAGATCTTTCCTCATCAGCAATCACCATCTACAATAACTCTTATTATATTAATATGAATTACAAGAATCAATAAAATATTTCTGAATTTGAACTGAATTGATACAGCAGTAAAACCAGCTGACCAAACGTCCTGGAGTTCAGTCTGTGTTGCTAGGTAACGGGTGAAATTCTGCTGGGGTTGCTAGGGAACGGGTTGAGCTTCTCTGGAGTCACTGGGTGAAGGGTCAGTGCCTGCCGATTTGTGACGTTACATTACTCAGGTTTTTGAAACGACTCATTTTCCAGATACCAAAAAACATGAAGATCCTGCCCAAAAATGGCAGAGCGTATTTTTTAAAAAAATATACAAATGCTTGGTTTGTTTTTAGAAGCAGAAGGAACCAAAATGAAAGTACAAAAACATGCAAAATGTGAATTTTGCATAATCAGTACCCTATAAGTAAACATTCTTTAATATGGATGTAAAAGTGCTTATAACTTATAATGTGGGTAAAATTTCTTGCTATAAGTGAAATTATCTGCCAGTGGAACTTACAACAATATTATTAAGGAATTATTGACTTAAAACAAGCTCTTATATCTAAGTGAAAATTCACTTGTAATTTAGTTTTATCATATTTCAAGATATATAGAAACTAGACAAAAAATACTTATCAAGATTTTGTGTTTTTGAAGTGTTCTTCCACATATTTGTGGTCCGAACTGACCTTATTTGACCAAACAACTCATTTTTCTTTTCTTCCATGACTTTCTTCTTGCCACTTCAGCTAACTGCAAACCTCTGAGGCCTTCACACAACACAAAATCTTGATAAGTATTTTTTGTCTAGT
>NW_015116748.1:26738-30092 GCF_001443285.1 Poecilia latipinna | reverse complement strand
AGGGTAGGGTAGAGATTACAGCAGTTTTTTTTTTTGTTTTTTTTTTCTTTCGAAAAAATTTTATTGTTACTTGGGACATTTTATAGCATAAACACATTTATACAGAAAATCTTCACATAAAAAGACTAAAATACAGTTTGTCACATTTCTCACTAAAAGAAGATAAGAACAAGGATGTTAAAAAAAACCAAACTCTGTACGTTAAAAGTTGAGCAGGGCCAGGGTGACTCCTTACAAAGTTCTGAGCCATCCCGTCCTTCCAAACAGCGCTTGGTGCCCAGAGGAGAAAACCTCCCCTGCTGCTCCTTCCCTCCTTCCTCACCCGGAGGGCCAGGCCGCCGCTGCCGGGACCTCTGTCCGTGGAGCGCCGGCTCCTTCGTCCATGAAGGCGCAGGCGATGCTTCTTTGTGGCTGTGTCCTTGGCGCGCCACCTGCAGCTCTGATGGTACTTCTTCTTGCTGCCGCCATTCGGATCACAGCCACGGGGGGAATCTGCCTGCGCCTGCTTACCAGCAAGTTTCTGGAGGTCCATATGGCGTCTTTGATGGTGGCAAGGGTGAGCCACATCTCTGTGAAGTCTTTCTTCTCCATTTTCTGGTGGCTCACCCCGTACAGCACGAGCTGTAGATCGAGGACCTCCCTTGCTGGTAAGTATGGGAATTGCAAGGAGCCGGCCTCTGCCCACAGGTCCCTGGCAGCGCTGCACTCCCACAGCAGATGCCTCACCGACTCCGGCGCGCCACAACCGGGTCGGGGGCAGATGGAGGTCGCCGACATGCCGCGGGAGTGCATAACGGCTCTGACCGGGAGGATCTCATGGGCCACCATCCAGGACAGGTCCTGGAGTCTGTTCGGAAGGACGGAATGGCCCACATTGCGCCAAACCGTGGTGGCGTCTCCACGCAGGAGGCCGCGCACTGGAGTCCCTGGTTCCCGGTCCTGCACAACAGAGATAATAAAACGATGGTTGGTTAAAATCCCGATCTCCTCTCCTTCCAGTTTAAAATGCTGTAAAAATTTCTGTATAAAAGCGTATGCTGGTGGGAGGTTAAAAGCTACTGGTTTTTTAAAATCACTCTTTAAAAGTTTCAGTTTTCTCAGGTAAGATCCAAACCAAAATCTATTCATTGAATTTGTCTTTGGATTGTTAAAAATGTCCATGGCTTGTTTAAAATGAGTGCTGATATAAAAGCTGCCTAAAAACAGGTACAGGTCTGGGACTCCTTTCCCTCCTTTCTCTTTGGGTTTTGTCATGATTTCACGTTTTAGTCTTTCCCATTTGGAGTCACAGATGAAATAAAAAATGTCCCGTTGCAGCTCTAAAAACACTCTCATAGGGGGAATAAAAACAGAACTGATTAGTAAAAACACGGGTAAAATCACTGCTTTCACTATTAAAATCTTTCCTTCTATAGTTAAATTTCTCATTGAGCAATATCCTAATCTTTGTTTTACTTTTCGTGTTATTTCTGTCCAGTTTGTTTTTCCTTCGCCATTTTTATCAAATTTAACTCCTAAAATTTTCTGTTCTTGAGTCACCTGAAACTGTAGTCCTGTTTTTTCATTTTCTTTCCATGGTCCGTAGAATTGTGCTTTTGTTTTTTCTCTATTTAATTTTGAGCCTGACGCTTTACCGAACCATTCCGTTAATTTAAAAACTCTGTCTACTGATAAAAGATCTGTACATAAAATGTTAAAATCATCCATATATAAAAGACATTTGGCCACCTGCCCTCCACTCCCCGGTATAGTTACACCTGAGATCAGTGGGTCCCTTCTCAAGATCTGCGCGAGCGGCTCGATGCAGGTCACGTAGAGAAGGGCGGATAACGGACAACCCTGACGGACACCGCAGTTCACTTTCACTGCTTTTGTCAGAAACCCGTTAACCGTGAATCTGCTGGAGATGTCTCGGTCCCACCCACGCTATGGACCTCCCAGGAAAACCCATTTTTTGCAGTACCTGGAGAAGGTGCTGGTGCGAGACCCGATCAAAAGCTTTCTCGAAATCTAGATTTAAGACTATCAGCCGAATGTTTCTGTCTCTCGCAAGACAGATGGTGTCTCGGATCAGTACGAGGCTGTCCGTGATCCTCCTTCCCGGCACCGCGCAGGCTTGATCCGGGTGGATTAAATCCCCCAACACTCGGCGCATCCTGGCTGCTAAAAGTTTACTAAAAAGTTTACAATCCACGTTTAACAGGGTGATGGGTCTCCAGTTTTTTAGGTCTCTTTTGTCTTTGTCTTTATATAAAAGTGTAACTATTCCTGTTCTAAAACTATCTGGGAGTGTATCGAGTTTATTAAAATCAGTAAAAACAACAATTAAATCCGATGCTAAAATATCCCAAAATGTTAAATAAAATTCTAAAGGGAGTCCGTCTGAGCCAGGAGACTTTCCTCTTTTAAAACTCTTCAAAGAATTAAAAAGCTCTAAAAGGGTAAAATTCTGCTCTAAAAAACTACTTTTAAAACATTTTCGAGAAAATTCAGTTTCGTTTATCTGTTCTTTGTTGACTACGTTTCCTGTATATAATTTACTATAAAAGTTTTCAATTACTTTTTTCTTGTCCTCCATGTTTGACACAATGTCACCATTTTCTAACTTTAATTCAGATATGAAACTCGGATTGTTTATTTTTTTTTTAAAAAGTATCTAGTGCATTTTTCTCCTTCTTCTATTTCTCTTTCTCTACTTCTTAAAATAACTCCCTTACTTTTTATTTCTGCTAAAATACTCATTTCTTTCTTTACTTCTCTTATTTCTTTATTAAAATCCATTCCCTGTTGATTTAAAAAGTGATATCTTTGTAAACGCTTCTGCAGCCCCATCATGCATCTTTGTTCTTTTTTCTTTTTCTTTTTTCCTGCTTGTCTAAAAAAAGTCTGGGTCCTACCTTTTACCATCTCCCACCACTGTGCTCGTGTTTCGTACAGGTCTTGGAGGGTCTGCCACTCGCGGTACCGCTCCCTGTACTGGCTGACCAGAACCTGGTCCTCCAGCAGGGAGCGGTTGAGCTTCCACAGACCTCTCCCGGTCGTCGCACCTGAAGGGAGTGAAAGCGTGCAGGATAGAAGGAGGTGATCAGAAAAGAAAGCCGGTGACAATCTAGCATCGGTTAGGGCGCAGTCCCTTGTGAAGAAATAATCGATGCGAGAGGCCTTAGAGCTATCATCACTGACCCAGGTGTAGCCCTCCTCTCCAGGATGCATGCTTTTAAAACAGTCCACTAGTTTAAAATCTCTAACGATTCTCTGTAATAAAAGCGATGTCTTGTCTACCTTAAAATCTTGTCCTGCTCCTTTTCTGTCCCAGATAGCACAGAATGATTGAAACAACATTGAATCAATGTC
>NW_015116748.1:18667-22509 GCF_001443285.1 Poecilia latipinna | reverse complement strand
AGAAGGACGCTCTTAGCGTAGTCAATTAGCCTCATTCACTCACTGCTAAATGTGCTAATGGGGGAGAAACAACTTATCATTTACAAGAAACCGTTTATGTGCCATCATCACTATGCTAACTAAACTGAGCATTCACATTTTGAATCTGCACAGCTCTGTGCTATGCTAGCTGCAGCACGGCACAAATCAAGGGGGAGGAAGGATGAGCAGCACCACATGAGATTGTGATTGCCACTGACTGGTTGTTTCTAGCACTGGGAGAAGGCAGAGGAAATAGATTTTTCACATTACCTCTCATACCATACTGTCACAACATAATGACAGTTTTAAAAAACATGTGAAAAAAATATTTATATAAAAGTGACATACTGCAGCTTTAATTTCACTCAGGAGAAGACGGGTCAGGAGGGACGTGGGTTAAAGCTGCTGTTGACTGACTCATCTGTTGTACCTGTAGAAGGTACAGGGACAAAAATTACCTTTTACAGGTACAGGGACAAGTTAAATATACAAATATATTGGTAATTTTTTTTTGCTTAATTCATTAAATGTTAGTGAAATAGAGGCAAACAGTAGTTTGTAGCTAAGCTAACTCGGCTAAATGGTTGATAATCTCAAAAACAGTTTTTCTCTTGGAGAAAAACTGGGTTATAATTAACACTCTTGCCTTTTTCTCTCTCTCCCTCTCTCTATTTTGTTTTTGAAAACCTGATTTTATAACTTTTCTTAGCAGCATAGTAACTGGCACAGTTCGTGGCCGCAGCTTCTACTGACTGCAGCTGCATACAGCGTCACTCTCAAAGCAGGAACGAACCATTTCTTGCAGTTTTTCTCTCTTCCTAAAAACGCACCAGTTGTGATTTTGTCAGTGGTTGGTCTGCTACGACGTTTAAGAACTTACACATCTTAGCAGGTGTGTAAACTCCCCGGTGTGAGCAATCCTTTAGCGTCTAGCCGGTTTTCCCAACAAATAAAAACAAAAGAAAACAAACTTCATCCCGGCCAAAACATCCAACGCTGCTCTGGATGAATCTGTCCCGAGGTGAAGGTACTCTTTTTATTTCCAGAGCCTTTCTGCACTGTACTTTTAGTTATTTTTTTTCTTAACGAAAACTCCGTTGCTGCAGCAGCTTCATATACTCCACGCATCACTCATCACCCTCAGGTGTGTTACCAGCCCAGCTAAAAACACTTGGGCTGGCTGCGCCCCGCCCCTCCAACAGTGAACTGTCAATGGTGCCAAAATAAAAACAACAAACAATCAGGAGACAGTAGCAAATGCGACCATGTAACACTTTTCCCTCTAAACAAACAAACCAAAATATATATATTTTATTTTATTGTACAGTCCGATAAGCTTCCTACATCTTCAATCCATCTCTCACATTCTTGACAGAACATCAGCAACTACATTATCTTTCCCCGCGATGTGCTCTATCACAAGATTATAAGGCTGTAATATCAAGCCCCACCGGAAAATTGGCTGATTTTTCATTTTAAACTTTTCCAGAAAGGCAAGTGGCTTATGATCAGTGTACACTTTAAAAAGTGTGCTTCACTTGACACATAGATCTCAAAATGTTGAATGGCAAGTACCATTGGAGCCAGTGCCTCTTTTTCTATAGTGGAATATCTGTGTTGATGCAGATTTAACTTCATGGAAAAGTAAGCAACAGGTCTGTCTTATCTTCTTGTAAGAGTACAGCTCCTACCCCTACATCACAAGCATCAATAGCTAGCTTAAATGGCAGAAAAAAACTGGGAGCTGTGGGAGATGCCATTGTACAAGAATCTGTCCAAACAAACTTTGGAGACTCCATAAAAGATCGGTTAAAGGCGAAGCCACTGTAGCAAAATTTGGGACAAACTTTCGGTAGAACCCAGCCATTCCAAAAAACCTCATAAGTTCCCTCTTATTCTTTCGAGCTGGCATCTGAGCTATAGCTTCCACTTTAGCAGCACGAGGTCGAACTTCCCCTCGTCCTACCACATGCCCAAATTAGGTTATGGAAGCTTTGCCTATCTCACTCTTTCGCAAGTTGATAAGTCCAGCCTCTTCCAATCTCTCAAAGAAACGTGACATATCTTCCATGTGCTGTTCCCAAGTATCAGCAGACAATACTACATCATCAATGTAAACTGTACAGTTCAACAAACCTTCTGTGGCTCAAGTCATTAACCTCTGGAAAGAAGAAGGAGCATTTTCAACCCCAAAAGGTAGCACCTTAAACTGGTATAAGCTATCAGTTGTACAAAAGGCAGAGATTTCCTTTGCCTTTGCCCTTTGCGACAAAGGAACTTGCCAGTATCCTTTCAGAAGGCCAAACTTTGAAACGAACTTGGCTGCACCAATCTGAGAATAGATTCTAGGGACAGGAAAAGAGTCAGATTTAGTTGAGGTGTTAACTTTTCGGTAGTCAACAAAGTCGAATGGAACCATCAGGCTTTGGAACTACCACTACAGGAGAGCTCCACTCACTCATACTTGGCTCAATGATATGTTGTAACATGTATTTCACCTCCTGTCTAATTTTAGCCATCTTATCAGGATTTACTCTATATGGATGTTGTTTAACCAAATAGCATAGAACATTTCTTCAGAATAGCTGTCACATCTTTTTTTTTTTTTTGCTGAGCAGTTAAATGACTCAAGAACTTCTCCTGATCAGCCAACACTATTTGCCAACTTAAGATCCTTAGGATCCATACAATTCAGTTCAATTGAATCCATTTCTTCCTCTTGATCAGAATGAACAACACACACAGCTACTGGTGATAGTACACTCCATACATAATATTGCTTAATCAGATTCACATGGCACAAACGTGTCGACTTTGTCCTGTCTGGTGTAGATATGACATAGTTGACTTCACCCACTTTTTCCTTAACTATATATGGTCCAGAAAATTTTGCTTGTAAGGGGTCACCTCGAATGGGCAAAAGTACCAGCACTCTATCCCCAACTGCAAAGTTTCTAGAAACGCCTTTCCGATCAAAATGGTCCTTCATCTTTCCTTGGGCTTATTGAAACTGACCTTTAGCCAGAGGAGCCAGAGTGCAAGCTGGTTTCAAGCACTCCTTAAGCTCAGAAACGTAATCCAAAACATTTCTGTAGGGTTCTTCAGCCAGAAATTTCTCTTTGACCAACATTAAGGGATCCCTCACTTCATGTCCATAGACCAACTCAAACGGACTAAAGCCTGTAGATTCACAGACAGTCATTGACAGCAAACAATAGAAATGGAACACTCTTGTCCCACTCCCTAGGCTGATCCACACAGTAGGTCCTGATCATGGACTTAAGAGTCTGATGATATCGTTCCAGCACCCCCTGTGACTGTGGATGGTACACAGATGACTTGAAGTGCTTAATCCGTAGTTCTTTCCTCACCACTTGAAAAACTCCGGCCATAAAGTTAGAACCCTGATCGGACTGTATCGCTCTGGGAAACCCGAACTGAGTAAAAACCTTAAGAAGGCAATCCAAGACTGTTGGATTGCCTTCTCAAAAACATTTGTTCAACAACATTGTTCAAAAACATTTGTTTTTTTGAACAATGTTTTTGAACAATGTTGGATTTGTTTGTTTTTGAACAAACAAATGTTAGGGATGCATTTGTTAGGGAATGCATCCCTAACAAATGCATTCCTAACAATCAGGATAGGGTACTGCACCCCTAAAAGATTTAGCGGGGGTACGCAGTACCTGCAAGAGAGGGGAGCAGCTGTCTGCTGTAAAAAATCAATGCAGCCGTGAGTGCACCCACTTATCAGCTGTGACTGATTAGTTTTTCAAGCACAATCTAAAACATGACTTAATCAGTTAATAAATAACTTTTTT
>NW_015116748.1:12439-13774 GCF_001443285.1 Poecilia latipinna | reverse complement strand
CCCCTGCTAACAATGCATTTGTTAGGGATGCATAACATGTAACAACATCCATAACTGTTAACAGATATTGGTGTCCACACTTAGTTTTTGATAAGGGGCCCACACAATCTATTAAAAACTGAATGGTTCTCCAACCACTGGAATAGGAATCATTGAAGCAGGTGAAAAGTTTTGGTTGGGTTTTCCACCCATTTGACATGCGTGGCGGTCTTACAAAATTCCACAACATCCTTCTGGATTGTGGGCCAATAAAGTGCCTCATGATCCTAGCCTTGGTCTTATTAATGCCCAAATGCCCTGAAGCAGGAACTTCATGAGCTAATCTCATAATCTCTTCTCCATAGCAAAAGGAAATGACAATATGATGATACACTCTCCACTCTTCAGCAGCAGGACATTGAGAATCCCTCCACTTTCTTGTCAAAATGCCGTCTTTCACATACAAACTTACAGGCTGTCCTGCCACATCTTCTAGAGTACCATCTATAGACAATGCATCCCTAACAAAAGGATCATTACTCTGTTCTCTCATCAAATCCTCCTTACTGAACTTTTGTTCATATGCTGTACCCTCAGCAAAGAAAGTTTCAGCAAGAATAACCTCTGGTTCTTCCTGATTTCTCACCATTTCTGTAGGTTCTTCCTGATTAACCTGAGACTGAGAAGGAATGACAACACAGGTAGGAAAAACTCCAGGAAATTCCCTTTGCAGGGCCTGAGTCTCAGAAGAATATATAGGAGAATTTACAACCATAGGGGCAACATGTAGCTTTTTACCTGCTAAATCATTCCCCAGTACAAATGTGACACTCGGAATGAGTAAACTGGACACCACCCCAACTTTAACCACACTTGTCACTAAAGATGACTGTAAATAGACTTTATGAAGAGAGACATATTTAATTCAGAAACATCATTGTTCACTCCTTGAATAAGTGCACACATTTTCATTGAGCTAGAAGGAGGAAGAGTCGCATCCTTCACCATCCAGAGTGACTGAGCAGTATCACGCAAAATAACTACAGGATAATCATTTCCAGCCACAGACCCAGAAGAAAGAAACTCTTAATACAGATCCAACACAGCACTGTTTGAGCACTCACCAGCACTCTTCGACCTTTGTGATACTAGTAAACCAGGTTTAGGAATATTTTCCTTCATCTTGCTTATTTGCTAAAGCCCAACACTCAGTTTTCTTGTGCCCCTTTTTACCACAATAGTAACACACCAATGCTTCTGAACACATGCCTCGCATTCACTGCACATTCATCTGTGATGTCTTGAATCCTCTAGATGGTTTCGGGAAACCACCTTCAGCTCCAATTCCATGCTGTG
>NW_015116748.1:0-9368 GCF_001443285.1 Poecilia latipinna | reverse complement strand
ACACATGCCTCGCATTCACTGCACATTCATCTGTGATGTCTTGAATCCTCTAGATGGTTTCGGGAAACCACCTTCAGCTCCAATTCCATGCTGTGTTTGGTAACTAATGGACTTACTCCCTCTCTCACTGAACACTGATGAGTGAGTTCAAAATCATCAGCCATAACTGCAGCTTTCTGAATCTCATCAACCTTTTGATCTTCTAGGTAATTTTTTTACCTCAAAAGAAAAACTACTTTTAAAATCTTCCACGAGAATAAACCATTTTAATTGCTCATAGTTCTGACCAATATTCTTTGAACACAAAGAATATTGCTATCTCCTTCTCCCTAGCATATTCAATATAAGTATGAGTCGCACTTGTTTTCAGGTTACGGAAATGCTCGATAAACCTCTGAAGACAGCTGGTAAGCAGCAACAACAGACAAATCATCTTAATAAGTTGATGACTTGTCTGCATCAAGTGCAGCATAAACCTTCAGAGCTCTGCCAGTAAACACACTCTGTACAAGAAGAGATCATATATTCTCGGGCTATTTTAGAGATTTTGCTATCTTTTCAAAGGACAGAAAGAAAAGATCAACTTCCGTTTCACAAAACTGAGGAACTAATCGGATGTTTTTACTTAAATCAAAAACTCTTTCTGCTTCCATATCTGCAATTTTTGTTTTTCTAATGCCAGCTTTTGTTGTTCATTCTCTAGGCTTCTGCATGTTGGTGTTCCCGCTAAATCCTGACAAGGCCAAGACAATTTGGCTTGTCTTGGCCTTTTTATCGCAGCCTGTGGGGTTTACCCTGACTGGGAACGAGAATACAACCTGTTGAATGTGACAGGTAGCCAATCAGAAAGAGCGGTGACGTAAGAACAGAGGGGAATCCCAAACAGCTGGCATATCGAGCAACTGAGAGTCCGGTGGATATCGGAGATGATATGTGGACATGTTTATGATTATATGTAAAGATCATTATTATATATGTTTATGTTTATTCAGTTAAAAATGTTAACTATGAAAAAACATAGTCGCTTACAAATCATAGTGCAGCAAATAGAGCTGCTCCCGTCGTCTTTTATCCACCACCTTTTCTTTTATCAACAAACTGTCACCATTGCTTCTACATTGTCATCCGTGTTTGATTCTAAATTCATGTGTGGTATGATAAAGGTTTTACTGGATTATCCTCTGGAATCGGGATGTTCGTGACTGGAATCGGTTCGTGTGGTGTGTATATCCTGCCTTCTGGCTGGACAGGAACCGATCCAACCTGTTGTATTTTTATCAGCTCTGTGGTCACAGAGGTTTGGAGAATCGGCCGACAATTCTTAAATCTTGCCGTCTAAACCAGACTTAAGACTCACAAGCTCTACTCATCTCCTCTCGACCACTGCCCAAACGCTCTCTGACTCTGGTCGCTATGGTAATGTTTACATATCCCTTCAAAATAAGATACAGATGCGCCACAAAAACGAGCATTTTACTTTCTTGAAAATCTTAACTCACAATAATGACTAACGGGAGCCCTGAGCTTGTTTCTCTGCAACGGGACGGTCCCATCTGGGAGTGATGAGAGACAATGACACCCGAAGTGTTGCTTATATGCAAAGCATGCTTGGTCTCTACGTGGCGAAGCAGTTTGAAGCTTCATTGCCTCATTAGCAGCCGGTCGCTGCATGTTTCACAGAGCGGGTTGTAATGTTTGACTCACCTACCGGTCCGGGATAAATCCATCCTCCTGTCTCTTCTCTGGGCCTTTTCCGCTTTGCAAAGAAACTTTCCAAAGACATCTGATCTGTTTTACTCATTTTGCTGCTTGTGGGCTCAGTGTTGGCGCGAAAGTAACTGAGAGAATCCGGTTAAAGGATTTTCAAAATAAAAGATCCTCCAGACTCAAATACTACATTAAACCGAAATATTTAATTATTTCTTGCGCGGACCGGTACCGGTCCACGGACCGGGGGTTGGGGATCACTGCTGCAGCGGATGCTATGGACTCTCCTCCCAGACGGCAAGCGGATGGACAGACCATGGAGAGGATGGGTGGAATCAGAGAGGATCTGGTTTGCTCTGGCTAAGCAGCATCTGTGTGCAATGCTGTGGATAGGGGGGAGTGGAGCCCCAACGGCCCTCTCGGCTGTCTTCACCACTCTTTGCAGAGACTTCCAGTCTGACACCTTACAGCTCCCAGACCAGAGGGAGATACTGCTGCTTAGCAGGCTCTCAATGGTTCCTCTGTAGAAGGTGGAGAGGATGAAAGGAGGGAGCGAAGCTCTTCTCATCTCAAATTGTATGCGTGTGACATTTTAATAGTGTATATGCGCAATTTTTGTATTTTGTGTATGTGTGTGAGAGAAAAATTGTATGTGTGTGACATTGTAATAGTATATATGTGCAATTTCAATATTGTGTGTGTGTGTTTATGAGTCTTTAGTAGTGTGTGAGACAAAATATAGTTTTTGTCCTGAACGGCACCTCATAGCTCAGGGCCTCCCACTCGCACTCTTCCACCTCCGCCCCACAACCCCCTGCTACCTTACTCTTCTGTTGCCTCAGGTTCACTAGCGGAACAAGTCAGCGTCGGGCCGGGGGGCGGGGCTAATTACCGGGCCCCTAAGGAATCACCGGGCCCCTAAGGAATCACCGGGCCCCTTACGTGGAGTGAAACTGAAACTGTTGAGCGGGGAGGGGGGGAGAGGGGGGGCGTTGTATTTAACATTAAATACACCCTTCTCAACAGGCGAGGGCGCACTTTCTCTGTCTATAATCACATATTTCAATGACTTGAAACCATTCCTCCCTCCCTGGCACCTCCAGGCCCGGGCCCCCATCCGGCCCGGTTTGGGGGGCAGCAGCCCCCCCAGCCCCCCCTATAGCTCCGCTCCTGCTCAGGTTTATTACATGAGGCCAATGCATCTGCTCAGTGCTGAAGCATGGCATGCAGCTGATTTCTGGTGCCACCTCAGGCCTTAACAGAAAGAAATGGAGGCTGGGCATTGGATTGAAATCTGCATATAGGCCTGTCACAATAATCAATAAATCAATTAATCGCATGATAAATTAAAACAAACTCAATAACTTCCTTGGCGTGATTTATCGTTTTTCTCTTTCTGCCTAAAACTAGATGATAAAAGTCTTTTTGGAAGATAATTTTCTTTACTGAGACTTGGTAATTAATCTTATTTGTCGTCTGTGTTGCTTTGTTTATTTATTTTGGATATTGAAAATGTCTTCCCAGTGCTGTATGTTCATTACAATTAAAATTTTATTGATGTTTGAGAATGTGTTTTTGCATTATTATTATGCCATTACCATTATACTACTTTAAAATGGTCTCAAAATAATATTATTGTTTGTCGCGATAACTTATGGAACAATTTATGGCCCAGCAAAATTAGTTTTCGTGACAGGCCTATCTATAGCAGGTTTTTTTTTCATGGTTGTTTTTATGACTGTAAAGATTGTCTTAGGCTGTGATTTTATGTAAAAAAACCCACCACTGAGAACTGCAATCTGTCTACTAATCCATTAATTAAGATGCAGGTCAGCCTATGAGCAAACATTTGGTGACAGGATTGTAATTGTGAAAGAGAAAAAATCTGATCTGTGAAAGGATAAAAGGGAATTAGCAAGAATGTACGAGTAGTTCCTCTGTGGATGACGAATATGCACAACAATGTTTACTTAATGATTACTAAGTTTCTGAAGTGCAAATAAGATAAATGTCTGAGAGACCGCCAAGTGAGCATTTTCACACAGAAAAAAAAGAACATTACAAAAAAATGGATTCTGCTGTTCCCAGGAGATTGACAGTCTAAAGAATGATAATGCAACTCAAACCCAATAACTTCTTTTTATCAGTTCCCGTTTAATACACAAATCATTAACCTGTACCTTTTCCCAGTTGAATAATCAAAACTCAAAGGGGCAGCATTTGTTTTGTTTTGGTGCTATGAGGAAAACATATTGTAGATTTGCACTGCTAAAATGCCAGCGCCTGGTAAAGGCTACAAACTGCAATACTTGTCTGTTAGAGAAAATGATTATTGTAAACCCTGAATAGATCACGTTTATAGCGTTTGTTCATGAAAAATAAATAAATCACTCATATAGATTGCATTTCCTGCCACATCTGAAATGAGGTTTTGGAGAAATAGTCTGACTTGCTGATGTTGTCCCTCATGTGTTTGGCATTTCGATGTAACTGTAACCTTGCTGAATAAAAACACAAAGCATAGCAACGCAGTGGTGTCCATCCATTGCCACCTTTTTTCTGTTAATTCACTCTTATAAATATCAAAATAACATTTATTGGAGTCTAACAAACACAATTTTTGACTGTTGGCTATGAGTAGATTGAGGAGGATTTCTTTAAAACATTGGTTATCCTTGGGGTGTGCTGTGGTGGCGCAGGGGTTAAGGACAACCCGCATATGGAGGCCTTAGTCCTTGACGCAGCTGATTCAGGTTCGATTCCTGGCCTTGGTGATTTTTGCTGCATGTCTTCCCCCTTCTCTTGTTACCCACTTTCCTGTCAATTAACTATCAAATAAAGGCCACTAGAGCCAGAAAAAAAAAAAAATTGGTTAAATAATAATTTAAAAGAAACATTGGTTATCCAAACGGGCCTGATGTTTTTCCAAGGTGTGTCTGAATTGTCACATGATCAGCTTACTGTGGCAGTTTTATGTAAAATTTAATTTTTTAACTTTATGTCAAGTTATAATGTTATTCCCTGATCAAAAACAAACCTAGAGTGTTACTTTGATTCTTTCATGGATATTTGAGAAATATCCATGCATTTCTCAAATTCATGGATATTTGAGAAATTCATGGCTCATCTGAATGAGGCATTTTGCTGCTCATTCAGATGAGCAAAATGAGGCATTTTGCTGCTCAATCAGATGAGCAAAATGCTTGGTTGGACCGAAGGTGCAGCTTTGGAGCTTCCGCCTCACAGAGCAGCTCCTCCCATTTAGCTCCTTCACCCGGAAGGGGGAAACAGTTTTTGACCGCTAACGTTGAACGCTGAAAACAATTAATGCAGAATGCTGTGCTGCTGTCAACAAGTTGGAGGAATGAATCGTTGTAAAAGGATATAGGATGATTATTGCCGAGAATCATGGAAAATAAATGGATTACCTGCACTAAAATCAAAGACAGCTCTGATTTTAATTCATCCCCGGTGTACCACCTCAGAGGCTTAAAGCCTTGGCTTAGCCTCTAGACTCATTATTGGAGCTGCTGCTCAGAGCTGCTGATAAAAACATTGTTAAAGGGTTAATAGAGCTATGTTGGGATGACTTAAATACTCTAGTTGTAATATAAAGAACAAGGACATTTTTTAATTTTATAAAAGCACTATAACCAGAATTTTAAAAAAAACTACCACTCACTGTTAAACTTTAACATTTTAATATGCAAGGTTTTGATCACAAACTTCTATGAGGGGAAACCCAAAGGAAACAGAAAAACAGAGCTAGCTTCCTTCTTTCTGAAATTTATGGAAGTGTTCTTCCTTTGATATTTTTAGTTAATAGAAAAGCAAACAGCAAGAGCAGAAATGCTTTGATTTACCGCTTTCACAGTACAGTGAATTCTCTGCCAATTTGAAGGTAAAACCAAACTGTAATAATAAGGAAGCATTACTTATTGTTTGATCCAGAGAACAGACTCTCACTTTTACTACAAGTCAGAACAAATGTGAAAAGTGAAGATGCCCAATACAAAAATTGCATAGTGGGAAGTGACTGCTGCACTAGTTTTTATTAATCACTTCCGACTGAATATGGACTGTTGCACACAAAGCACTAGTTTTTCTCAAAATATTCCCTTTAGAACACTTTTGGATAACAAAAAAACTGTTATGTGATTCATGTCTTTTTCCTTAATGAGATTTTTAAACATCTCGATGCTGCGATTGCAGATATCACATTTATCTTTTCAGATTTTGCTCTTAAAGGAGGTCACTGTGGGAACCTGGATGCTCACAACTATTGGGTCACTTTATGAGTCATTCGTGTTGATCAACAACCCATTCAACCTTTGCCAGTAGTGTGCTCATTTCATGCTCACTTAATGAACCTCTGAGAGTGTTTTGGGCTGAGCCTAGGCAGCAGAGCCGAGGGCCAGCACTCGGCGTTTGCTAAGGACTGACCTGACATGAACTGCTGCCACAGATTCTTCTCTGCTCTGCCTTCACCGAGCTCATTTAATTTCATTTCACTATCAACCTGAATTGCCCTCTCAAGCACATTTCTGTACAATATAAAGAGGGAAGGAAGAAACTTTGCTCTCTTTTTTCCAGCTCATTACAAAGGTGAAGGAAGCCTGCAGTGGTTTTATCTCAGTTTTCCAGTTCCAGTTCCACCTTGAAAAGAACCGCAGAAATAGTCTTTGCCTGTTCTTTCTATGGACATTTACATGTGAAAAAAAAGTTAGTTTTAGATTGAATTTGTTTGTCTTGTCTCATATTTCTAATGTTTAAATGCAGCTCGACTTATTGTTAAGTGGCTATCTCCCTCCTATTACAAGATTTCAATAAGTAGCTGATTGAAAATGACAAATGAATAATCTGTGCCGTACCGTTTGTTCTTCAAAGCAGCCAACAGCCTCTAACAGTACATTGTGATTAAAGCTTCAGTATCTAAAACGTGCAATGTTATTAACATCTATTAGGTTTACTGAACACACCAGGAGAGACTGAATTATATTAAAAGAAAAAAAAAAAATTAAACGCAATCCCTCAGGTTTCCAAATAATCTGCTGAAATATAACCACCACCACATAAAGTGTTGCAGGAAACTCCTGCACAGGGTTTCATAAATGTAAACAAGAACTCCTCTCTTGTTTCTCCTGGCTATTGGAAGGTTTCTTTGTTTGTTTGTTTTTTTCACTGCGAATCGTCCCAAGTTTTTCTGTGAAGGTCTTTGCAGAAAATCCCATTGCTTCACCTTGAGAATATTCCGACTGTGTGTTTGAGCTGCTGGAAATTCACACAGTATTCTTATAGAAGTTTATTTAAACACAACTTTGAGCATGATTCATACTTAAAAATATAAGGCCATTATGCAGTATTTACCTTATGATAGCTTCCTTCTGTTCATTTTTGTCACACCTACATATTTTTAGATTTGTGACTAATAATAATGATGATTTAATAAGAGAAAAAGCCTGTAAACTAACCAGACCATATGGAAACAGAAATAAACATGGAGGGGTTTTGAGCATGACACACCAATTCAACATCTTTCCTCAACTGCGATTTTGGACTTTAACCAGGTCACTCTTTTTTTTCCTCCTTGATTTCTGAACCATGATCACTGTTATAGTTCATATGGTTCTGAAGGTCTAGATCTGATCTTATGTGTTCTTTCTGCTGATTTTGTCCAGTGTTCTCTAGGTCGCTCTCGCACTGCAATTAGTCAAACAAGTCACATTCTTTGAAAACACGTTCTCCTCCTCAACTGTGGGGGTGCTGCACCAAGAATGACATGAAAAGCTTAGAAGAAGACACGGAACACATCTTCTTTCTTAACAAAATGTAAACAAAAATGGAATACCATCAGATTTTAGTGGTTGTAGAATTTCTCTTATGTCTTTAATAAAAGACCACGATCCACTTCTCCTGCTAGTGTTAGGCTAGCATGTTTGCGTTGGTTGTATTTACCCAGAATGCTCTGTGCTGTAGTCCACTTCCTGCTTTTGGAGAGGTCTCCGGTTTGTTTGATATTCACATGTGCATTGGAACCACACCAGAGTTCACTTCAACCAAACTGAAGTTTTGGTTGAAGTGAGAGTTTTTAGGGGACCAGAGTGAGCTGTTTGATCTGTCAGAGTTTGATTGATTCACACAAACAATCTAAACTTTCTAGGCAAATTAATTACTTTGATTACAGCAGACTGAACAGGGCTTGGAGTAACATCTGTACCCCTGAAAAACTTATCACTTTTCCATGTTTACTTTATTTATAGATAATATTTGTCACCACGGTGAATCCCTTTGTAGACTGCTTCTTCTTCATAATGTGATGTGTTGCTCTTTGAGATTTCTGCCTCTTTCATGTTATCAGCAGGGGCGCTGCCAAGAATCTTGGGCCCCATGACAAAAAATTAGATCCACTATAGCTAGCTAAAGTAATGCACTGTTCTGACCAAAAAAAACCAGTCAGAACCAAGAGGAAGGTTTTAGTGTTGTTAATCAACTTCATTCACTCACTGCTAAATGTGGTAATGGTTGAAAAACAACTTATTGTTACAGGAAAGCTGTTATCTGCCATCATTGGTAGCTATGTTAACTGAACTGAGCATTCATAGTTTGAATTTGCATATTCAAACTGTGAGGGAGGATGAGCAGCCACATGAGATTGTGATTGACGGTGCCAATCAGAGGCATCCTGCCTCTGATTGATTGTTTCTAGATAGCACTGGGAGAAGGCAGAGGAAATAAATTTTTCACAAATTCCCTCTCATGCCATACTGACACAACACAATGACAGTTCAAACTAATATGTAAAACAATATATATATTTTTTAATATAAAAGTTACATACTGCAGCTTTAATTTCACTTAGGAGAGGACGGGTTAGGAGGGCTGTGGCAATATATATCTGTAATTTAAATGCAAGCTAAGGTAAAACTGTTTGGCCTGGCTGCAGTCCAGACAGGAGGCTGTTTTTTTTATCATTTTGTAAAGATTGTTTGAGGTGGCTTGGGCATCTGGTCAGGATGCCTCCTCACCAGGGAAGCGTCCCTGGTGAGGTTCCGGGCACGTCCTACCGGGAGGAGGCCCCGGGGAAGACCCAGGACATGCTGGAGGGACTATGTTTCTCGGCTGGCCTGGGAACGCGTTGGGGGTTCCTCTGGAGGAGCTGGAAGAAGTGGCTGGGGAGAGGGAAGTCTGGGCCTCCCTTCTGAAGCTGCTGCCCCCACGACCCGACCCTGGATGAAGCAGAAGAAAATGAATGGATGGATGGATGGATGGATGGATGGATTTCTGTCAGCAACAAATATGTTTTTGTTGTGTAGTTGTAGAAACGGCAAAGACACAGAAATCCCTATGGATTCCCTGGAATGATACTAACTAGGTTGTCATTGGATACAGTGTTGCTCACCTTTTTCACTGGGATGGGGGTAAGGGGTTTATGTTGTTATCGGGGATTAGAGGAGCTGCTGACTGACTCATTTGTTAAGTAAAAGGTACAGGGACATGTTAAATATATGAATATTTTGGTATTTCTTTTCCTTAATTCATTAAATGCTATGGAGGCAAACAGTAGTCTGCGCAAAGCTAACTATGTTTTTTTTTCTATTTGTTGTAAAAGAAAAAAAATTGTGGGGGCCCCCTGTGGTCAAGAACCCTTGGAATTGTCATCA
>NW_015116747.1:28892-30123 GCF_001443285.1 Poecilia latipinna | reverse complement strand
ATAGATAATTTATAGTACAAACCACAGGGTGAAAATAGCAATATAAATGATTTTATTATTATATATTATTTTTCTATGACTCACCTGCCTCCCCTGACCGCACGTCACTGATATATTATCATGTTTAAAGAACCCAAGAACCGTTAAGGCTAAAGCCCAACACTTTAGGATGCCAAAACACCAATGTTGCTTTTGACAGTGAGGTGAATTTAATATCAACTGAGAGGTTGATAGCTTCAGATTTGCAGCTGCCCACATTTTCGAGCTAAATTCCCTGTAGGAGTCAAGGTGAGCTTCCTTCTTCTTTATTCTGCCAGTCGTGTTCTCTAGCCTAGGTGGCTTTAGCCATCTTCTCATAGTTATGTTATAAACTATGTTCTCTTTGAAAACTACTCATTTGCTAGCAATGTAATATTTTATTTAAACATTTAGTTTCTAAAAAAAAAAATGTTTTAATTGGGGGAGGTAATGCTCACATCACAATACTTTCTTTCCTGAAAATCCACTTTTGGTCTCATTAGAGACAGTGAGGGATTCCTTCAGCATGTGGTGAAAGGCTGAAATAAAAAGAGGGGGGTCAGGTTTATGCATTGTGATTATTCTTGACAGACACACGTCATGCTCCCAGGCTCCTGACAACGTCACGCCCCGGGTGAAATTAACGCCTAACTGCTTATCTAAAAGAAACTGGGATTTAATTAAAAATGACATTTCCCCAAAGACCTATGCTTCTGAAGCTGCCATGTTGAAATTAGCTGATGAGGGGCCCTCTCAGGGGAAAGAAAATAAGCAAACTGTCAAACGCTGAGCAAATCGCTGCCATTTATCAGTCCTGCTCACTGCTCAGGAAAACAGTGGCCTTGAATGCTGCATGGCACCCAGTGCACCATTGATACCAGTCATATTGTTCTTAACAAGAGGTGGGCTGGTGGGGTGGGTACACGCCTGCCAAATGTGATATGGAAACAAACAATGATCATGGTCTAAGTACAGAAATATCTTGCTGAAATGAGCTCTTAAGTCACCACATAAACATTGTGCATGTAACAAAGAAACGCTTCATGGTTGGAACTTTCTGTTTATTCCAACAAGAGATGCCAAGAGAGTGAGTCCTCAACATTATTAATAAAAAAGATACAAAAAGATATAAAGGCGATCTTTATATCTTATCTCATAATTAAACAGAACAATAATACAAAAAAATATTGTAGAAGAGAATTTTATATATATA
>NW_015116747.1:22056-23688 GCF_001443285.1 Poecilia latipinna | reverse complement strand
TATATATATAGATAGATAGATAGATAGATAGATAGATAGATAGATAGATAGATATAGATATATATATACTAGGGTTACCACCCAATCCTTAAAGTACGGAATCGTCCCATATTTGGCTATTAAATGTTGCGTCCCATATTGAACCGATAGGCGACGCGATTTGTTCCGTATTTCTATAAATGTCCGATAGACACGCCTATCACACACATATCAACACTAAGTGTAACACTAAGCTAAATTCTCGTTGCGGGAGCTAAAGGACCCCAGAACGCTACGGACCGACGCTGTTGTCACGGTTGCCTAGAGACAGACACTACACAACCATGGTGAGGTGCTGTCAACCTGATTCTCCACCGTCCTTGGAACCAAAACCTCTCATAAAGATACAGAGAGAGAGGGAAGACTCAAATCCCAGGCTGAATAATGTTAGTGAGGATGAACACAGGCAATTTAAAAAAAAAAAATGTGTCCGTCTTGGCGCGGTGTGATACTAGACAGAATAGATCAGGAGAGGAACACAGCAGATCCTGGTATGGTAACATTTTGCTATGATTAAGTTTCTTATTGTGCTTTTAGTCGACTATATTGGTTTGATTATTTGCTTATTTAATGTATAATAATATCAGCCAAAATAATGTAAATGATCATTTAAAGAACAAATCATACATTAGATTAACAGTAAATACATAAATACTTCCTACTTTAAAAGGTTTGTTAGGGCTTTCTGTATGTTTTATTTTGACATGTTGATATATTTTATGAATTCATTGTTCAGTGGTCATTAATGCACCAGACACAGACCTGCAGCCCAGGGCCGGTTCTAGATGGGGACCAACAGGGTACCAAAGAAGATAAACTAAATAAATGTCTTATGTTGATACTCAGTGGTGGATTTTTTTTTAACATTCAAAATTTTACTTTAACAATGAATTAAATATTATAGTGTTGCACTTTTATGTGCTGTATGGAGATAAGATCACACTTTCCATCTGCCAGGGATCAGCAAACTGAATCTCTGGAAACGTAAGTGGGTCTTTGGCTCACTTATTATATCAAATGATGAAATATTGCTCTTTTTCTTGTTTCATTCTTTTTCAAGTGTTGCCATGGAAAAACACTCACTATCCTGGTCCCTGTGGTAAATCTGGTCTAGAACCAGCCTCCAAACCTAACATCTTATTTATATAAATATTTTGGTAATACTCTGTAAAATATCAAAATGTTCATATAACTTTTAGACTTTTAGTTGTCTGAGGATATGAATATTAAATCAGGTGTTATGATCAGTTACTCAGTGGTTTACCAAATACGTTTTACACTTGCTTAATTAAATGTATCTAAAGTATACTACTCTGATTGGAGTATAATTCTGAGGTACTCTAACGGACCTCTATGCATGAACAATTGCTCTATGGATCACTTTTTAAAGACAAAAAACACTGCCATAAAATATTGTCTATCACTGTAGCGGATGTCCCACCACATGAGAGTAGGACGACGTGCTTATTTGGATTTCGGAAAGGTGGCAACCCTAATCCATCCATTTTCTAACATCCTTGTCCCTAGTGGGGTCAGGAGGGTTGCTGGTCCCTATCTCCAGCTAACGTTCCGGGTGAGAGGCGGGGTCACCCT
>NW_015116747.1:13582-18031 GCF_001443285.1 Poecilia latipinna | reverse complement strand
ATATATATATATATATATATATATATATATATATATATATATACACTGCTCAGTTATGAGTTTGGAAATGTTTGATATTTAGGCATCCTAGTGTTCCAACTATACCTGAATGCAGTTAGGGAAAATTGCCACTCATCAACAGAAATTCCTTCAACTTACATTTTGAATTGGGTTTGGGCTGTACCATTACCCCGTAGCTGTTAAAGAAAACCATCCCCACAGAATGATGCTGACATGAAGGCCCTCAAATCCAGGCCTGGACTGTCCAACTTTTAGATGTGTGACTGTTTCAACACACCAGACTCTAAAGATCAAGTCATTATTAGCAGGACTGGAGAACTTGACTGAATTCTGAGGAGGTGATTCAGGCATGTTGGATAAGGAACACATCTGAAAGTTGTAGGACACCAACCTCGAGACCTGGCTCTGGGAACCCCAGGTGTAATGTTTTCCTTCTACACAGGGTTTTGAAAGCAGGCCTACAGGTTTGATTTAAGTCTCATCTAATCAGAGCATGTTTTTCCACATTTGCAGTGTTCCCTATGTTTTGCTCTTTGATAAATGTGGGAAAAACCATCTTTAAAATTCTCCTTGATCTACCTGCTATGTTTGTTGATCTTCAAGAGGCTGTTTGTTTGGTTGCTGTGGTGGCGCAGGGGCGAAGCACAATCCATGTATTGAGGCCTTGGTCCCCATGCTGGTGGTCACAGGTTTGATTCCTGGCCTGGTGACATTTGCCACATCTCTTATAACCCTCTTTCCTGTCAAACTACTTTCAAATAAAGGCCACTCAAGCCAACAAAACCTTTAAGAAAAAAAAGAGGCTGTTTGTTCACTAATGTTGTCTAACAAAGCTAGGAGTGTCATGTTTGGGTGTTGGGGACGTAAATGCAGAGACATTGACAGCAGGAGCATAGAAAAAAAAGATAATTTAATTTAAAAAACCTATCTATCTATCTATCTATCTATCTATCTATCTATCTATCTATCTATCTATCTATCTATCTATCTATCTATCTATCTATCTATCATGATTTTCCTTTCATTTCACAGTAGCTGTGTTTGCATTAACCATGTATAACCCACAGCTCTGGCCTGAAGGGATTTCGGTGAGGTACTTTTATGCAAAGCGCAGAGCAAGGTTCTCAGCAGGATTGTAAGGTGTTAACACAGTTTCTGATCGTCATGCATGTGGGCTCAAAGAGGAAGCTGCTGCCCCGCAGTAGGAATGATGCTACTACTATAATTCATGAAAGTTGTGTCATATAACCGTTGTTGTTTGCTGAAGAAAATAAGGTGTGCCTGATTGTTATTGATAAACTTGTGGAGAACGCAGATATTTTGTGCTTACAAGAAACTATGATCTCTAACAGAACCTGGAACACTTAAATTCTTTTCATAGTGATTTTTATGGTACTGAGGAATCTACAACTGAGTTGTCTTCTGGAATAATTAGGAAGGATTCCTGGAGGCGTGGCCATCTGCTGGCATAAGAAATATGATGCTTATATCTCAGCAATCAAGCCAGATATGAATTGGTGCATTGCAGTAATGACTGTGTTCAAGAAAAAAGTCTTTCTGATTTTAAATGTTAAAACACTCCATATGAGTGTCAGCAAAATCAAGATGTATATTTAGCTAAACTCGGTTTTATAAGCTCATTTCTTAAAGAAAGTGTATGTAATTGTGTCTTCATTGTTGGTGACATGAATGCTGACATTGCATACTCTTTCCTTTTTTGGGCAACATTTAGTTCAGTTCTGTTTAAACAATAATCTTGTTTTATATACTAAAGAGAAGTTGCCAGCTGACAGCCACACATATCAGTGAAGCACATACAACATCTTGGCTTGATGTTGTATGCATACAAAAACTCATGTGCATTAGTGCTGCATATGTACTGCTGGTGCACATGAATTCATAACTAAAGTTGAGATTTTATATTCCTTGACAACAACTGATCACATTCCTGTTTATCTGGAATTAAACTGTAAAAAAGTGCCAGAGTTGCTCAGTTATGAGAATAGCATACATAGAAGGAAGCTGATTTGGAGTACAGTGACTGACAAGGACATTAGAAAAAATAACTTACCACTGGATAAAAGTCTAAACAATCTTAGTATCCATAAGGAAACTTTGTTGTGTGGCAATGCTAACTGTGAACATATGGAGCATAAAAGTGAGTTAAATACTATGTTTCAGAAGATTATTGATTGGCTTAATAATGATGAAGTATGTGTTAGTACCAGGCTGGACAGAGTATGCCTCTGTGTTGCATGCTGAGTCTAAAGCAGCTTATAAAGATTGGGTTGCTACATGGAAGTCAAAACCTGGAATGGTTTTGGAGCTTAAGAAAATTGCAAATGCTAAATTTAAGAACGTTGTCCATTAAAAGGAATGATCAGAGAACTCCCTGGCAAATTAACTCCAGTATAATAATATGTCAGAATTTTTGTAGGAGTTAAAGTTCATTAATAGCCTCTGCTGCCTGCAAATATTGAAGGGGTTACTGGAGATAAGAATATTGTGGAAATATGGAGGAAGTATTACTGTGGAATTTTTATCTGAGTAAATAGTCAGAGGTTCATTGTTGGTAATATTGACTACAATAGTGGTATGATTGTTCGACCAGATGAAGTACGTGTTATTGAGAAAATGCCATTAATAAAGCTTGACCAATTATCTGCAGAGCACCTGAGGTATGCTAATCAAGGAGTTCATGAGTTACTTTGTGCTGTACAGGTTGCCTATGTTGCACACTTGAAAATTAATCAGTGTGGTGTTGCGCAGGTTCTTTTATTTTGACAAATGCTGTGGAAACATGAGAGCGACAGTGAGCGCCTCCGCTGACCAGCCGGTGCTGCGCTTAATTGCCGTTGGCTCGCTCACAAACAAATATTTACCACATGAGTCAAAGAATAAATATTTACAATACAAGTCAAATAATTAACAAAACACTTCCACACATATACCTCGCCACTCCGCCCTAGCCCACCTTCCCCACAAGAGACACAAACAGCAGCGCTAATTGACATTTACCTGTGGAAACATGAGAGCGGCAGTGAGCGCCTCCGCTGACCAGCCGGTGCTGCGCTTAATTGCCGTTGGCTCGCTGAGTCAGGAGTGCTGCTCACCGTGCTCTATGTGCCCACTGGTGGCGAAGTGTTGTCACTGCAGTCCAGTGCATCTCAGGAAGATACGTGCAGCTGAAGAGCACAGCCAAGATAAGAAAAATGGAAGCAAACAAACAAACAGAAAGGGGGTGGGGGGTGTAATTACTTCTGATGTCCATTCTCTCACACCTAAAACATGGCATTTTACCTGATTCCATGTTATCAGTACTTTTAGTGCCAGAAGTAAAAGAAAAAACTAAGATATCAAGTATTGATAATTACAGATCAATCACCTTGGAAGTGTATTGTCTAAACTTTTGGAATATTTTCTACTAGAAAGATTTCAAGAATGTATAACAACAACTAATAATCAGTTTGTTTTAAAAATAAGCTCAGTAGTGATTTACATATTTACTCATTGAAGGAAATTGTAAGTAAATATAAAAGACAGAACACTTCTGTTTTTATGTGTTTAGATGCATTGACAGAGTTAACCACCATAAGTTTTTATTAAGCTCCAAACTAGAGGTGTCCCTCCATGTTCAATCAGGATATTACATTATTGGTGTTCTCATCAATCTATCCAAGTTACGTGGGGCTCGGAGGTTTCTGAACCCTTTTCTGTATCAAACGGAGTCAGACAAGGTGCAATTTTGTCTCCTGTTCCTTTTAACTTGCATTTTGATTATTTATCTGTTGAGCTAAGTGATTTAAAGACTGACTGTACAATGTGTAAAGTTAAACATCTTGTATATCATTTAATGTATGCAGACGATCAGGTCCACTTATCTCCCTACAGTGTTGGATAACAGCAATTACTCAGGGTCTGTACTGGATATGGTGTCCAGTTTGACATCATGTTTAATCCCAAAAAGAGTGTTGTTATGACTGCTACATCTAAGGAGGATAAGAAGATGAATTTTCCTTTCTTTTATTAAACAAATCAAGTTTTGAGTTTGGTTGTACGGCTCACCTGTGTACATTACCGCCACCTACTGGTAACTGAAAAAGTTATGTGCCGGGAGTTCAGGTCTTCATTTCCGGTGCCGCCATAAGGTCCCGTTGAATTAACAACAAAATAAAAGCTTGTCTTTGGTTTAACCGTTGCAGTTAAACAAAAACCCAAAACGTACCCCTTTTTTATTTTTGAAATTGCCGTTTTTCTAATTTCGTTTTAAAAACGAAAAAAAAACAACAACAACAAAAACATGGTTGTTTTGTTTTTACAATTTTATTTTGAAACTAAAAAACTAAAGAACGAACCATACACGGATTGAACAGGGCCGTGCAGAGACCACTAAAGGGGCAGGTGCTCAAAAAAAACAAACAGGGCACA
>NW_015116747.1:0-8850 GCF_001443285.1 Poecilia latipinna | reverse complement strand
TGAGGGACAGCTGTGTCATGTGTCACGGGCAAAAGGTCAAAGGTAACAAGGTGACCGGCTTACCATGTTGTACAAAACAAACCCCAACAAAAACAAATAATTTTAGCACGTTATTATGTGTCAGAAGAGGGCTTAGGAAAACAAAAACAAAAAAAAATTGACCAAAAGGGCACTTGGGGGCAAGGAGCAAAAGGGGCTGGTGCTCAAGCACCCCCCACCCCCCTCCCCCGCCGCACGTGCCTGAAGCAGAAGTTGTGTTCGCAGGTAGTTTTGTGGTTTTATGAGAGTGTGCATCCATAAGACTGGTAAGTTACAGTCTATGTATGTTTAAGTAGGATAATTTGTATATTTTATTGGACATTTTCTGTTCTGAATTTGGCTAAGCTAATTTCTACTCCAAAATGGTGAATCATATGTTTAGTTGCTCCTTTTCTTTATTTAACTTTAACTAAAAGACAAGCAACATGATTATAATATGTTTGTAACCTATAAAATTATTATTGGTGTTCATGGTGGATTGTAATTTGTATCATCTTTCTTTGGAGAACCACACACACACCCGCATGTATGCCACATTAATCCATCTAAACCTGCCTGTGAAAGCAGTTTTCTGAATCTGCCTATTAAAGAACCAAAATCATCACTTGGCCTTGTTGTCTGCTTGAGGTCATCGAGGCATCTAATCAGTGCACATTCTGTAACGTAACAAACTTTTCATGTGTTGTTGAGGAATTTCATGTATAGCTTTAAGTGCCACTTGGATGTATCAATCAACTCAATAATAAGAGCTCTAACAACTGCAATACATAGTGATTTTAAATATACTTCTAGTTTTTTGAAACATTGGAATAATTGTTTATCAGTTTTGTGATTTGTATGTCTTTTTTACTTCATTCACTTAATTTATTTATTTTAATCCTTTTATTCTTTTATACATGATATTAACTACTTTTTTGTCTAAAATAAAGGCATACATCTGTTGTCCATCCAACCATTTTCTTCCACTTATCTGGAGTCAGGTCACTGGGTAGCAGGCAGGAGGCCCAGACTTCCCTCTCCTCAGCCACTTGGGTCAGCTCCTCCAGCGTGTCCTGGGTCTCCTTTGGGTGGGACATGCCCGGAACACCTCACCAGGGAGGTGTTTAGGAGGCATCCTTACTAGATGCCCAAGCCACCTCTTCTGGCTCCTCTCAACATGGAGGAGCAGAAGCTCTACTCTGAGTTCCTCCCTCACGACTGAGCTTACCACCCTATCTAAGGGTGAGCCCAGACTCCCTACTCATCTCAGCCGCTTGTATCCATTACCTTGTTCTTTTGGTAATGACTGTCATATAATGGAACTGTTTATGAGGAAGTTTACACTGGAATCGAATCCGGAAGTGAAGCGCACACCATACTTTTTAGAGCCTAGAACACACTGTTCTATGAGCTGCAATGTGTAAGTGTTATGTTTGACATTAAAAAAGATAAAACGCAATATCAGCGACATCCTTGACTTTGCCCGTGTTAAAGAAGAAAATATTCGTGGCAGATTGTTCTTAGGAATTACCTGAGAAAGAGAAGCTGAAATGATGCCTGATTTAACTGTCAGTAAAGTGGTGGAGCTTGTGAGACAGTCAGAGCAAGTCAAACAGCACGTAAGCGAACAAGGAGCTAATGCTTGTGCTAATCAGTGAAGTGGCTTACAAGCACCAGCACCGAGACAAGCTGATTCACAGTGAAAGCCATGCAAACAAAACACAGAACACAGGAGTAAAACAGAAAGACTACCAAAATGTTAATAAATGTCGCAAATGCAAAAGGTGTGGTCGAGTACAAGCAAAGAACAATAAATGTCCAGCCAGGAATGCTGAGTATAGGAGCTGTAAAAGCTGGGTCAGTTTGCGGTCGTCTGTCACTCCCATGTGGTCAATGAAGTTACTGCACCAAAAAAGGATAATGAAAGAAATATAACCTACTTTCTGGGAGGAATGACAGACGTGGAAGATTTTACAAAAGCTTGGACTGTAAACTTGCCACTTAGGTGTCAAAGACTTTTATTTAGAATGATGGAGTACAATCCCACAGCTGTTTATGAGAAGGGGGAAAAACTTGTAGTTACAGATGTCACATCACCCACAGGTGTCCACGTATCATGAAGTATCAGAACTGCTGGAGGAGGGGTGCTGTGGTGGCACAGGGGTAAAAGCACAACCTTAGTCCTCTATGTAACTGTCGCAGGTTGGTTTCCTGGACTAGCAGCCATTGCCTCATGTCTTCCCTCTTCTCTCATTACTCACTTTCCTGTCAATTCACTATCAAATAAAGGCCACTAAAGCCAATAAAACCTTTAAAAAAGAACTGCTGGAGGAAATGGAAGTATATGAAGATGCAACACAATGGATTTAATCAAACAAAACACAGCAGAATGCAACCCTTCAAACAATACAAATCTTTTTGCAGGCAGGATGGCCTAAAAATACCAATAAGGTGCTGGAAAGGGAGAGGCCATGTTACATCAACAGACATTATCTTACCATGTCCAAGGGCCTGTTGCTGTTTAATGACAGAATTGTTATACCACAACCTGACATTCTGCACCTCATTCACTATGGACTGCCACAGGATCAGAGTGAAAATGAGCCACCTGTGGAACCAGGGTGTGATGCTCCAAATCTGGTTAATCTTAGCTTACCTGTGACTCCAATTCATACAACTTCTTAAGAAAAATAAAAAAACACTTTTATTTACTGTTGTTTTGTCTTAAACTTTAACCAGAGGATTTGAATGTCAAAAGTGCCTAATGCAAAACACCCATAACCTCCCTCCCAGGACCCCAGGGGTGCCGGAACAGCGGTTTGCTCAGGGTGCCAAACAGGCTAGGACCACCTCTGGCTGGTCCTAGCCTGAGGTGGTCTGGCTAGGTCACCTCTGGTGAACAGGTAGGTCATTTCTCAGTCAATAGTCAGGTACATGGGAGTCACTGTGTGTATTTGGAAAAGGCTTTTAATATCTACACTGTAGTATGCACACATTCAAAAGCACCTCCTAATGCTTATTTTCTGTGAAGTACACACAGCACAAAAGGCACACAAAAGAAAAATGAATTCACAGATATGCAACTAAAACATCCACAAATACTCGTGCATAAAATAAACACACACAAAACAAATGGGAGTAGAATACGAAATGAGGGAATGAGACTGAGAGAAGTGCAGTAGCCCTGCAGCTTATTTCTGTAGACAAGCTGTTGTTTCATATGACTACAGCAGATGCCGGCCCCACGACAGTCATTTAAACCTCCAGAGTCTGCTCCACTCATCTCCTCCTCTTTGCTTTTCTGTCCTCCATCTCCTTCCATCTTTCTTACCTGCCTCTCTATTTCTCGCTTAGGAGAAGCAGGAGCCGGAGGTGGTGGAGTCATATTAATGCTTCATTAAAGCTATAATCCATAACCTGTTGCTTGGTTCTCTGGTGAAATGATGACTGTCAGTAGGACTCGATGAAGCCTTCTTTGGATTTATTCACTGCTCCAGATGCTGCCGATATGTTAGCAAGAGTGGAGTTTCAGTTGTGCATCTAAAAAAAGGAAAAAAGCACAATTTGGTTTTGTTTGATCTTGTTTCTAGATTTGACATCAAGCCATTCTGAAGAGAAATAAAATATATTTCATTGTCCTATGCAGCTGTCTATTGCTGAGTAGGCAGCCAGAGACAGCAAAGCTCTGGTCAATGTCTGAATTAAACCCAAAGCAGTGTTGACTGATGCCACCTGTTGGTCACTACAAGTTTGTTACTATGGAAACTGAACAAATACAGGTGCATGGTTCTTATTGTTGATCCAGGAGCCATACTGACCTCTTACCTAAACCCCCTGCTGCTTGGGAAGTTTTATTTCTTACATCTAAAGAAAGACTCTACTTTATGAAAGTCCTACAAACAAAGGAAATTGATTTTTACGTTGTATTTTTCTGATATGCATGAAAGGACAATAAATGTACTTGTATTTCAAGACAAAAAATATGAAACAAATAAATGACATCAATGTGGCAGCAGTCCCCAGACATAATAGTGAAACCTCATTTTTGCCCAGTGCTTCTGCTTCCAAACAGCAGCACATGACAACACAGCTTCAGTTTCTTCTCAGCTGGTTGATGATAAACCTGCTGCTCCTCATACCATCAACATCTCCCTCGGTTTCTGCTAGTGTGGCTTTGAGTCAACTAATGTTGCTGATCTTTTATCAATGGACAACTGATGTGATATTAGGCTGGGAAATTTCTGAGTCACTATTTGGTATTGTGAGGTGAATTCAAGAGAATTCACCTCACAACATGTAGTTTTCCATTTTGGGCCTGATTTCCTGCTCTGCCTTGCTGATGGTCTTTAATGATGGTCACTTCTGTCCTCTGCTGCAAATCTTTCTGTTCAGCATTTTTACTATTTTAATTTAGAACATACCCTATAAAGGGAAAATTGTTTAAAATTGTAATTATCATAATCATCACATAACATTAAGTTTACAATGTTTTAAAATGCTAAAAAATAATAATACATTAAAATAGGAGTTTTTGTGCCCCTAAAATTTGGGACACAATGTAAAAGAAAAAACAAAAACAAAATCGAAGACCATGAGAAATGTCCTTTTTTATGATCAATGAAACTGAAATCAATAAAGCAGCTATATATACACCATAAACAATAAAAGGTTGTCTCACATACTGTCTAGGAGAGTTTCAACACGTTTGTGCTCCACCAACCCTTTGTCACATTTCTATTCCCCCTGGATGAATTGTCCATCTGAGCAACATGACCACATTACCTGGCTGACGTGGTATGTCCTTCTTGCCCCTTGGCCTCTCCATCAGCATTCTCTTCCGCAGCAGGGCTACCCTTCCACACTCTCCAAAAATAAAAGGATTTCTTCTAAAATGAAAAGAAATTCTACAATAACATTTTTTTGTATAAGACTGACAAGTTTATAACTTCTGTATCCAAAAAAGTCTCAGCTAGGCGTGAGCTCTTAAATATTTTTTCTGTTTTATGACAAATGCCAGGTAACATTGTATGTATACTTCTAGGCCTGATCTTGAAAGATTCCAAATAAGGAGTGCTAAATGTGGGAGAAAAAATAAATTGCACACACAGTAAGTGGGTGTGTTGCATGGATTCTACAGAGATTGTGTCTGCAATTGATAACAGCTGAAAAGTGTTGCAGACTATCCGATTTAAATGAGGAGTTTGCATGCAAAATGTCCTCTTCTGTATATTGTCACCTTCCTGAAATAATGCCCTAAGTACTTTTCTTTGCCAAAAAAATGACTTTTTTGATGATGTCAGCAAAAAAGAAAAAAAAGGGCACTTTTGGCAAAAAATGACTAAATCTTTATTTCAGGAAGGTGATAATATGAAATTGGATATGATGTTGAGGATCCTCAATCTACAATCAATCTCAGTGTGCACCACTCTTAGTGCGAGAAGTGAATATCACTCCGTATTGTTTAACAAGACTCCTTCCATGTTTAATTTCAAATTGTCTGAAGAATTCAACCCCCATGTTGCTAAAGGGACTAGCCTCTTTGAGCAGGTTGGCCATTTACAGTCTTCCATCCTTAACACGGAGCCTTCTGCACACAATGCACTTTTTTAATAACAAACCGATACAGTTAAATATAGATATGGATATTGATATGGATGTGACAAAAAATATTACTATATTGTACAGTAGCTTTATGTATATAGTATAATTTATTTGAGTGACAAGGCTGGCAGTGTCAGCAGCAGATGTCACTAGTGAGTAATGAACCTGATCTGTTCTATATAAGAAAGTATTCAGACACAGAATCAGAGGTCAGGCAAACTCTCCTAGAGCTGAAGGTTGACTCAAACTCTGTCATGAATAACCACGAATCTAACAGAACGTCTAAAAACCTAATTGAGGTTTTCCTTTGCGCCAGTCAAATTTCAACTTGATTAATGCTGAGATGAATATGAAAACTTCAGAAGATGAAAACGATTTTGTGAAAGAGAGTAGAACATAATTCAGCCACAGTGAGGTTGATGAAGTCAAAAAAAGAAACACGGCTTCAGGTTGTTGTTCTACGACCTACAAAATCATAGATGGCACCTTGTTTTTTAAGCACAAGGTTTATATTTTCTTTCATCTTGGTGCAATAAATGTTAATAATATGGAACTTGTAATGTGTGTTTTGTAGGACGTTTAGATTTAAAACCTGGTTCACATTTTCATTATGTCCTGAAATTTGCAAACATTTGAACTAGAAGACTCTGTACTTGTTTTATCAAGACAGTAAGTATTTCCAACAGTTAAAGAAAGAAATTCTATTATAATTAAACCTGTGTGTTTCGAGGGTGAGGTCAGTGGAATGCAGCAGCATGTGTGTAGGGGCCGCATAATGGTCAGTGTGTATGAGAAAATGTGTGTCTCCCACAGACAACAGCCTTGTTGCCAGGAATGGAGGTGAGCGAGACAGCAACCAAAGAACAGTCACACAGGAGAGATGGAAAGAGAGAGAAGAGGCTCCCAGGGGTGCCTGTGGGTGCCTAATAGTCTGAGAGATTCTGTCAAAAAATATTGGTTCCACTGTCCAACAGGGATGCTTTAGGGAGAATGTGTGGGTGGAGAAAGATGAGATGGGGACACAATGAGGAGACATAGGGCTCCCTCTCTGGCTTCCAGCCTGCTGCTCCACTGAAGCACAAAGGAGGTGAGCATAGATATTATTTACTTCCAGTCAGTCTTCTTTAATCTTAATTTAAATGTTACTTGTTTGTTTATTTGTTAACAGGGCCGGCCCAAGCCTCCATGGGGCCCTAAGCCAAATGTGGTTTTGGGGCCCTCTAGTTCTGCTAACAATATGGACTGGCTGCAGTCAGCAGTCCGATCATTAGATCATTCACACACTTACTGCATCTCTGGCAGTGCTGTTTACATTATATACATGCATAATATATGATACATTTATTGGCCAACTGATATATCAACCAGTTGATTCCTGGGTGCCGATTTCCTTAATTTTGGGGGATCGTGATTGGCCGATACTTGCATGTGAAGCTGATCTTATCCCCTGATCTTTTCTTCATCAGCAAAGGTTTATAAATCAGCCTCTGTCCTCTTCTGCTCTGCAGTGAGAGGTTTGACTGACAGACCAACCAGGTCAGGTCTCAAAGTTTACAGTTAACAATGTTCACCCCACTGTTGCAACTCAGTGACTTTCTTGTTATATTTAGCAACATTTCAGACTAAAAGATTCAAATCAGCCAAAATCAAAATCAGCAGGTCAGGCTTTTTAAGGATCGGTGACCAGGGATCGGCCAGAAACCTGCAATCGGTGCAGCGCTACACACATATTGATGACATTTTTTGATTAAATAAATTTCTCTTAAGCGTTACTCCAATAGCTAAAAATGTAATTTATACCAGATTAGTTTTTCTCCCCTGAGAATGTGGACCGGTACCGGTACTGGACTGATTCTGAGCCTTCAAATGATTTTAACAGAAGTTTCATAAAACTTAGAAAAATAATGTTTGTTTTAACCACAAAATGATTATGCTCAGCAGCAAGCAACATATCCCCAACTACAGCATAGAGCAGCTCATCGATGTAGCAGCTGTGTAGCCTGACGTAAAAACTTTTTGCTAGACAATGTCAAACATTGAGAAGTTTTAATTATTGCTATTAAACGTTATCAAACTCGGCGTTTTGAAGCCAGAAAAACCTCAGAAATATCCAGAGCCAAGCAGGAGAATCAATTCAACCCTAGCATAAATGTTTGGCTGTTGAACTGGACCGTTCCAGGTCGCTATCAAGGTAATTTTCCATTAGCAGCTTTACAAATCTTTCACATTATATTACATTACCAAGGCACGTTAAAACAAACCTTTATCTTGGCTTTTTTTCTTTTCTTTTTCTCCCTCCCTGAAGGATAAGTCCTTTTATGAGAAAAAAACTTCTGACTGGAGCAAAAAAAAAAAAAAAATCAGCTAAGTGACTGCTTAGTTTGCTCTGCCTTGGGCCGGCCCTGGTTGTTAAGGTATGAAATTTTATGGAGTGTGAGTGTAATAAAACTCAGTTATGATGAGCAACTAATGTTGAATTAGTTGCCATTACAGTACTGTAATCTTTTAGTTTTTACCAGCTTAAAGATACTAACAGTTCAGCTAACTGATTTTAGCAAATTAGCTTATACCCGTTCCGATAAGATGTCAATCAATGTCAATCATCAGTTTTTTATGCTGTCATGGATTTTAATAGAACTTAGGCCTGCACTTTGACTGAACTATTCTAATACTTAATAATTATCATTGGCTGTTATTCAGTGGCTTGCTAAAGTATTCATACCCCTCAAAACTTTCTATATTTTATCTCATTCCAACCACAAACTTCAATATAGTTCATGGGAATTTTAGGTGAACACTGGAGTGTAGATCTGTAGCACATGCTATGTGCTAATGCTAATATCTCCTGATTGTCAAGCTGAATAACCAGAGACTGCCCCTGAATCCAGACCTGGTATCTTGTGGTTTGTGTGATCACCACACAAAATTACACAATGCAGAAATCCACCTGTTACACTTACGAAATGTTTTGAAAATTGGTAAATCTCCTTCTCTTTATTTTAGTAGCTTAACATCTTATTTCTTTACTTTTAATTACCTCAGTAATTGATATATTGACATAATTGACCCACCTTCAGTTGTTCCTGGTAGATTCAAATTAATTCAGGTTTTTCTTTTTCTTTTGTTTCCCATCAATTCTCTTTGTGGAAAGAGTATTATAGTGAAAACCAGGCACGTGCAGAGGGGGAAGCTGGGGGTGCTTGAGCACCTGCCCTTTTTGCTCCTTGCCCC